>NC_080676.1:66072046-66375076 GCF_030445035.2 Dasypus novemcinctus
ATGCAAAAAACTAATAATAACTATGTTTTTTGCACATAAAATGTATAATAATATAAATGGTAACAAGTACAAAAAAATAGGTGGATAGGGGTATAGGAAAAATTTATGTGCATGCTATTCAAAATAAGTTGGCATCAAACCAAATATGTCAAAACTTGAGATGTTAAATTTTAACCCCATGGTTACCACAAGGAAAATAGATGAAAATTTATCCAGATAGATATGAGAAAGCACTCATCATGGTAAAACACCAGAAAATAAATTTTAAAATAGGCATTATTGGAAGTAAGGGACCAACAAGATGTAATACATGAACGACTATTAATGGCAAAAATGGCAGAAGAATGTCCTGTTTTATCACTAGTGATTTCAAATGTAAATGGATTAAACTCTCCAGTTAAGAAGCAGAGGTTCACAGAATTGATAAGTAAGAATGACCCAACTATATGTTACCTATTATTTGCAAAAGACATCTTAAATTTAAAGATACAAGTAGATTGAAAGTGAAAGGATGGATAAAACATAAAAATTTTACAACATTATATTCCCCCTCTCTCTCTTATCCTTCATGTTGTAGATTTTGCATGTAAAACAGGTATATATGTTATGATTTTAGTTTTTAAATTATATCTAAATTAAATTATATAGTTTATAAAGCAAGTAAAAAAAAGGACAACCGGTATTTTTCCACTTCTGCAGATATTTACCATTTCTAATGGTCTTTGTTTCTGAGCATCTGAGTTTCCATCTGTTATAATTTCTTTTTACCTGAAGAGCCTCCTTTAGCATTTCTTGTAATGCACATCAGCTGGTGACAAATTTTGTGTTCTTTTATCTGAAAATCTATTTTGTCTTCATACTGCTATGAAATTATCATTAGATATCAAATTCTAGGTGGACAAAAAGTTTTCTTTTAGCATTAAAATATTTTTCTCTTTTTTGCTGACCTCCATAAACCTTTATTTCTAGAAAATTTTTTCACATATCGAATTGTTTTATTAAAAACTTTTTAAAATCAGAAAGTCTGATTAAACTAATATTAACTCAAGCTCTTAACCTTTTGGGAAAACCAACAGGTTCAAAAAGATAAGCAAGCAGCTACTGGCAATTCTTTGGTGGAAAAATATGTTGCATACTTTCATAAGCTGCCTTCATGATTATCAAGACCAACTCTAAAATTTTTGTCTTTAAAAAATATGTTTTAACAACAGTGTCATAATAACTCATAGGATTGTTAAGAGTTTTAAATGTATTGAATGTGTAATAAAGAACTTAAAACAAGGCCAGACACATAGAAAGCGCTCAATAAATGTTACTATATTAAAAACAAAAAAACAAAAATAGGTTTTAAGATACACCAAAAAAAAAAAACACATAGAGATATTCTTTAGTAGTAAAAAAAAATTTAAATTTATTTTTAAGAAGTTTTATATTACAGAAAAGTTAAATAGAAAATATAGGGGATTCCAATATACCCCATCCCCCCTCTCACATTTTCCCCTATTAATAACATCTTACATTACCTGGTACATTTGTTACAATTGATGAACAGATATTGAATATTGCTACTAACCATGGTCTATAGTTTACATTATAGTCATTATACACTTTGTACCATACAATTTTATAGGTTTTGAGAAAATGTATTATAGCCTATGTCTGTCATCGTAACATCATGCAGAACAATTCCAAGTTTAAAGATACAGCAAAAGCCAAATATGATAATACAATGAATTATTTATAACAGAAGCCTTTTCAATCCCAGAAAATTTAGAGGGAGATCTCACTGAATGATAACATACATAAAGTGAGAGCTAATAAAAAATAGAATCTTAGAATCTTAAACATTTTCTCAGTGACTAAGCCACAAAATGGCAACTTAGCAATGCTATTAGTATGTAGCACTTCTTCTTTCCCACCCAATTGCTTTATTTAGATAAATCTGGGTAATTTTTTTCTTATTCAATTGTTATGATTTCTTCGTGTTTACCATTCCCTTAATCTTCAGCAACATTTTTTCTTTAGTTTGACCAATTGAACTCAACAGGTTTGGAACTTAAAATGAGTATCAGCTCTTATTGGAATAACATTTGGGAAATGGAATGCTAGAAAGGGCAAAAGTGAAGCATCCACTGGTAATGTGACAATGCTCTGTGTTAATCACACGGAGAATGGCGCAGCAGGATGCTGGAGTGCTCCTTGGTGAGGTGCAGGGTGAGAACTGTGTGTGCAAACACCCACCCATTTAAATTTTCAATAAATGCAAAGCACCATTTTAAACCATTTCAGAAGAATTAAAAAATACTGCATTTCTCTTGGCCTGTTTTGCTTCTTAAACAGGCATGGAAGGTTGTTCATAAAAGAGAGAATCTGTTCATAAAAGAGAAAACAGTTAACTAGTTGCTATTGCCTAACTCTTTAGACTTCAGCACTTCCCACTCTTCAAGCCTCAGCAGTTTTATTTTGCTTTTTTGTTGTTGTTGTTTGTGGGGGTTTTTTTTGTTTTTTTGTTTTTTTCAGAAATAATAGTATTCTTCCTTAGCATTGCCACTGTCATGAGACCCATGTCACCAGGGATTAGAATGACATAAACTGCTTTCTTCCTGACTCCTTCAAAATCCACCTCTCTGAACGACTAGGGCTCAGCGGTTACCGGATCTTTAATTCTATTTATTCCCACATTAATGACTGCTGCTCCTTCCTTGATCATATTCGCTGTGATTAGATTTGGATTGCCTGCAGGACAGTACAATATCTGTAAGAACTGTATGTTTCTTCAACTGTTCTTTGGGAGTGTAGCGATAAGATATTGTAACAGTGGCAATCACCTCCAGAACGTTCATGGGCCCTGTTTGTAGTAAAATCACAGTGGGCACTCCAACATTATATATTTTTTTCATGTATTTTTAGACCTTCCAGCCACAACCACATTCTTTCCTAGGGTTAGAACTGCAGTTTGCTTAATTATTTCCCACACACCCCATCATAAGGTAGCGTGGAGCATAGAGTACCCGTCCAAACACACTCGCCCTGCATTAACTACGCGAAAGCCATCGACATCTTTGCGGAAATAGCGTTGCAGATCTATTTCTCATCAGTGTGCTCTGGAAGAGGCAGCTGAACAAGGAGGCGATCTACATTGTCATCATTGTTTCGCTTATTGATCAAATTCAACAACTCTTCCTCTGAAATCGAAGCAGGTTTCAAAATCGTTTCACTGATGATTCCAAAGCAGAGAGGCGACGGCTGTCCAGCCTCCTGGGCCAGTGTGGACACAAGGGTGCACGCAGCCAGGCTGGTAGCGGAGCCCGCGTGGGGGCTGGCTTCCACGATCCTTTATTATTACGTGTCCGTATTTTCTTGCTTCTTTACAGATTTGCTCTTTATCTTTGGCTTCAAGAGTCTGTCTATAAAGTGCATCAGCATTGGCTTTTTGGTGGTAATGGTGGTGGTGTTAATTCGGGTCTTATTTATGCAAATTTGTGTATTTCATTAACTTTTTTTTCAAAGTTTTCCTTCCTTATTCACTCCTTCTCTGTTTGGAATCACCATTTGTGGTGGCTTGGAGTTGAGTACCAGAAATGGATGTGAACCCATTGTAAATAAAAACTTTTTCATGAAGATTCTTCAAGTAAGCTATGGCCAAACTGAATCAGGATAGGCCTTAGTCCTATTCCTGGAGTCCTTTATAAGAATGAAATATAGACATACAGAGTGAAAGCCATGGGGAGAACCTGGGAGTCAGTGGAATCCAGAGAACCAGGGGAGGCAACCACATATACTGCCAAGTGACAGAAAGGCCAAGGACCAAGATCACTGCCAGCCAGCCCCATAATGCCACAGTCTTCCGGGAGAAAGCATCAGATTGGTGACACTTTGATTTTGGACTCCTAACCTTAAAATCGTGAGTCAACAGATTCTCTATGTTTTAACCAATCCATTACATGGTGTTTTAGCAGCCAAGAAATAAAACACCATTATATTATATGTGTTCTGATATAACAAACACCTGAAGCTGTTGTTTTTTCCCAATCATTTTCTTCTGCATTCTTCATCTTAGGTAATTTCTAATCATCTCCCTTCAAATTAATACTTCTACTTGTCATATCTATTGCTTTTTAACTGTATATTCTAAATTGTTTATTGTAGAACTTATAATTTTTAGTTCTAGAATTTCCATTTTTTATTGTTTATATTTCTCTGTTGAGACTCTCAGGCATAGAAAACATTTGTTTTAGTTCATTGAGAATTGTTACAATAGCCTTTTTTTTTAATACTTGTCTGCTAGTTCCAATTACTTGTTCATCTTGGGGACAGATCTTTACCATTTCTTTTGAGCATGTTTTCCACATTCTTGGCTCTTTATATGATGTATAGTTTTTTATTTTATTCTGGACATTGTGAATACTAAGTTCTAAAGATTTTGGATTCTTTAATCTTTTGTAATGGTTTTCTTTGTTTTAGCAGGTAATTTCCTTGCTTGAACTTCAACTGTTAACTCAATATTTTGTGCAGCAGCTGCTGTTTACATGGTCATCTGTATTCTTCACTCCTTTTTAATCCTCCCATGTCTCAATTTATAGATTTAGGAACTCTCTGTTGCTTTTCTCTCACCATAGAACAATTAATTGATATCTATGAGGTATCCTTGAGAATTATCCACGAAGAAACCTTTCTCAATTGCTAAAAACAGAAAGGAAGCGAAGTGTAAGGGACTCCTTGTCATGAATTTCTCAAAACTTTCACCTCACCTTCCTTTAGATCTCCTTCCTTCTGCTTCCTTTTTGCATTTTTTCTCACTACTGCTAACACTTTAATTCCTTTGGTGTAGGAAAGACACTCTCACAAATCATGTCACAGACTTTTCTCTTTATGATTCTTATTAATAAACTATTGTTTGAGTGCTCTAGGTTTTAGCAAATTAGAATTCAAAAAGCTCTTCTGTCTTTCAGGGGCATCGCTGTTGTTATTGAAAGTATTATTTTTCAAAAATAATTTTTCAACTATGGGCTTAAAAAGTTCATTAGTCATCGAAATTCTTCCTTCTGCTCTAGGCCACATGCAAACACCCATGTATATGTATGTGTATGCATATCTATATATGTTTGTGTATATGTATACATGTATGTGTGTATGTGTAGCCATAGTTCCTAAATTTTGCACCTTGGGGCTCTGGGTCACTGCAGCACATTCACAAGGGCAAAGTAGGATATTTTACATTTTTGAGAGAAACAAAGCTTATCTTTCAGACACTGCATAAACTACAACTCTTAAATTGTTTCGATCTAACTACTTAAAAGGAACTGTTAAGTATTTCTTTTGGTTGGGGCAGCATGAAAAAATTCCTGAAGTGAGAAAGTTTGGGAACCTCTGATACATGCCTCACCATTAATGTCTGAAAGGTGAAGGGAGATGCATCAATTAGCAGTTATATCACCAGCAAGTAACAAAAGCTAGCAATGAATAAAACAGGTAGGGGTTACTTTTCTTAAGAATCAAGAAGTTCATAATAATGGGTTCATGACTGAGAAAAATGCAAAAGTTGTTACCAAGGATTTAGACTGTATTGCTTGCTATCAGTGGTGTCCACACATTTTCATCATCATGATCACAATATGGCTACTGCACTTCCAGCAAATTACTACAATCCAGGAAGGAAGAAAAAAAGCAGAGGGGCTGAGAGGTGAACACATTTTAACAGTTTAGTCTGACCTTTTATATACCCAGAAGAACTGAAAACAAGGACACAAACCGATAAACGCATGCCAATGTTCATAGTAGCATTATTCACTATCGCCAAAAGCTGGAATCAACACAAATGCACATCAACAGATCAATGGATAAACAAAATGTGGTATATACATACAATGGGATACTACTCAGGTATAAGAAGGAATATAGTACAAACACATGGGATAACATGGATGAATCTTGAGGACCTTATGTTGAGTGAAGTAAGCCAGGCATTGAAGGACAAATAATTATGACCTCCCTGATATGAAATAAGCAAACCAAGCTATCTCAGAGACCTAAAGACTGGATGATGGGCTTACAGGAAATTGGAGGGGAGAGGAAAGTTGTGAGTTGATACCTACTGGGTGAAATCTATGCTAAAGTGGAGGTAAGTAGTTGTACAGGGAAGAGATAAGACGGGGGCATAGGGATACTATTGGGTGGGGCTTTGCGGGCTTGAAGGGGGCTAGGGGTGGGAGGATAGATCAGATGGCCCAAGGAATTGGAAGGAGGGTTGGGGGTGGCAGGTGAACATGGGAGATTGGGGGGTATGTGGTTGAAACTATAATGTTGAGAAAACCCTTTAGAAAATGTTATAAGGAAGGGTTAATGCTTTAAGTTGCTTAATGGGGGGCATCTGGCACAGCGGTAGAGTTCTAGGGAATGTGTGAGTGCTCATCTTGCCATAGTGTGTTATATCATTGGGTGGAGACCCACATAATGAGTGGGAAGGTGTACCCCCATCCTGTGGAGGCCTGATGTTCTCAAACATAGGGAAGGATGTCTGTCGAGAGAATTGGTGGCTTCCAATGGGGTGGACAGTCTAGTGTCCTAAGTATTGTTGCAAGTATCAGTGAATCTGATCCTCAAGCAATGAAGCTTGGTTGTCACTGTGGGCCCTGAGGGGAGTGGGAGAGAGGAATAGAATAGATGGAAGCAGGGGTAACTAGGGGGCAATAGAATTGTTCTATAAGATCATGCAATGATGGATATAGGACATGTTGAATTTCACCAAAAATGTATAAAAGTCTGTAGGTTAAATGTAAACCATAATATAAACCATAATGTAACTAAAATTTTAGAAAGGTGTACAGTCTAAAATATAAACCATAATGTAAACCAAAATGGAACCATGTTTGGTAGCTGTGTTTCAATATCTGTACATCAGCTGCAGCAAATATAACATGAACAGGTAAAAAGATCATTGCTGGGGAAGGGGGAAAAGGATTTGATGTTGCTTAGATGGGAGTTCCCCATATTGTATATGTGACTTTACTGTGATCTAAAATTTTTTGAAGACAAAATTAAAAATTAAAAAAAAAAAGATGTAGACACTGATGAAGGAATGAAAGAAATTGCCTTGCCACTGTACATACAGGGCAACACCTATTACAGTGATGAAAGGCAAAACATCAAAAACAAAGTTTTATGATATTTTTCATTTTTTAATACCCCAATTTATTTTTTTCTTTATTTTAGTTTTTCTAAATTAGTATGTATTTTATTTCTGATCTTTAAATCTATCATTACTATTTCATTTTCCTACTAATTGAATTTGGCAATATATTGGCTTCATTTTTGAAGAAATTTTGGACCACGTAAGGCTTCAGCTATGGCAAAGGAGGAACACTGGTATAGGGTGTTATTGATGGGGGACACATGGTTGGGAGGAAGTTCTCTAGGGCATGTATATCGGGTATATAAAAATGTTCAGATATTTGTTGGATATTTTCATAGTAGTTAGACTTACAAATTACAATTGAGGGAGTGCTGAGTTCTTAACAAGGGGAGCTCTGTCACATTCTCCAATGGAACAGCAACAATCCCCCAAGTGCAAGGGCAAAGACCAGTGAAGAAGGATAGTCCAATGATACTGATCAGCCCTTGATACTGATGACTATGCTTATGGACCTGTGTGCCTGGAATTTCTACTAGGCCTAGAGTTGCAGATTGCCTAAGAGTTACCTCCTGAGAGCCTCTATATGGTCAAATGTGGCTACTCTGTAAGCGAAACTCAGCATGTAAATGCATAACTTGCCCCCAGCATGGGACATGACTCCCCGGAAAAAGCCACCCTGGTACTGAGGGATTACTGCCAATCACCACCTGGTGATGCAACTAGAAAAAGACCTTGAATAAAAGGGGGAAATGGTAAAGACAAATGAGTTTATACGGCTAAGAGACTTCAAAATGAGTTGGGAGGTCAATCAGAGAGATGGTGCTTATGCACATCCCAACAGGATCCGAGAGACAGCCAAAGTAGATACAACCCCAGGTAGTGGTGCTCCTGAGGGCTATGGAGACTTACAGGTTCTATGGTCATAACAGATGGCTCTGGATTTCAGTGCCTTGTCAGTGGGCCCTACTTTGGAATTTGTGTTCCTGAGTGTGATGGAGTTGGACTCAGATGTGACCTTTCTACAAATGCCTCTTCTGTCACTTTTACTGAACCTGTGGTTGGCACTGGAGTTGGTGTATATTCAGGAGACTTGAATCTCTGGACTGTCCATGTGCCAGCTGGGCCCTGAGCCTCAGCAGCATTGCAATATCTGCTCTACAGTTCGTTGGACTTACCCAGGTCAGCTAACAGGGAGGTGAAGATAGTCAATTATCACACCAGGGAACTGACAGTGCCTACAACTGCAATTGGAGAATTGCATCCATCAGCCATGTGGGGTCTAAGCCCCGTCTTGATATAGAGGTGGAGTGGACATCACCATCCCAGCATCCACAGGATGGAGGAATAAAATATGGATTAGAGTGGACTCACTGGTATTCTGCTATAGAACTATTGTGACCCTAGCAATGGAATAAATTGTATCATTGATGTGGAGACGTGGCCATGGGAGTTGCTGAGGGAAGGGAGAGGGAAGAAGAGACGTGATGTGGGGGCATTTTCGGGACTTGGAGTTGTCTTAAATGATATTGCAGAGACAGATGCTGGACATTACCCTTCCTGCCATAACCCACTGAATGGACTAGGAGAGATTGTAAAGTACAATGTAAACTATAATACATGTGATGTAGTAGTGCTCCAAAATGTATTCACCAAATGCAATGAATGTGCCACAATGATGAAAGAGGTTGTTGATGTGGGAGGAGTGGGGGGTGGGGGTGAGGTATATGGGAACCTCTTATAAAAGACAATTTTTAAAAAAGGGAAAAAAGGAAAAGAAAAAGTACTCATCCAGGAAAAAAAAAAAGAAGGAAAAAAAAAGTTAACCCACTCTCATAATACTGTTTTTCATAAGTGCTTCATCTTGGGAGGTGGAAAATATAAAATGGAATAAATGTTATGCTCTTTTAAAAAAAACACTCATAGAAACCAACCTAGAAGATTTTTGCATCTCACTGTCCAGAACAGGGTTAAATGGCCATTCCTAACTTCAAGGGAGAAAGGGAAATTGAATATATTTGTTTTCTAGTCTTTCAAATAGAAGAATTAAATTGAGAGGGGCCTGTGAATAACGTTTGAATGCAAATACACATAGGAAACATCCATCTCGTAATATCTCAAAATATACCATTAAATGCTGTAATATGTTGTTTCTAATTCTATGATAATTGTATGTTGACTGGCTTGATGAAGCATAAAAATGTTATAAAATAATATATTGCTTTTCTTGGGAGGAAAACATCTAGCATGAATGCTGACTGAAATAAATATTCTCCATTATGAAAAGGTCCTATATCCTGTGGTCATATCTTATGCCATTCTTTACAATCATAACCATGTCACATAATAGTTGCTGTGGTAAAAATTTCCTGCATGCTAGGGTTTTAATTTTTGAGCATTTTACCTGTGCATTGCATGACCAGTGCCAAACTCAAACAGATAGCCTGCCCATTTCTACCTTCTCTACCTCAATGAACAACCAAGTATCCTGTTTTCTGAAGAAGAAATTCATGGAAACTTGTCCATGATGGACAGTTAATTAACAATGAGAATTGGCTCTGCTTATTTAGAGCTAATTAATAAATTCAGGAATTACTGACAGCTTTCAAAATTTTGTAGCTAAGTTTAATAATGAATAAGTAAAACTTTGTGAAAATGAAAACTGTAAATATACTTGAAAGTTTAATTCATTCTTTGGACATTAGATGGCACCAATAAATGAGGTTTAAGGCAGCGTTTATGATTTATATGCTAAATTTATACCTGCAATTTTACTGGACATTTATTATTTTGCTAGATAAATATCCATTTAAAAAATTTAAAATACACAGTATATGGATGCATTGTTTGCTAGCAGCCCATGACTGAATAAATCATATAAAAGAGAGGAAAATGAATAGAAAATACATAGTTATTTTTTAATACACAATGTAAGTTTTATAATATTTCTAAAATACTTAACACCCACTGGTAAGTATTCTAAAATTCAAGTAATTCTGAAAGTCATCACAAATCCAAAACAGAAACTCTGTTTTTGTTTTCCAATTTGTCTATAATATTTTCAATTGTGTATCTTTGTAATTTCACCCTGTCCCTATGTTGTATTGTTTTCATCCTGCGCACCCCCATAGTATACTTTTTCCCTAACATTCTGAGTGATAAGTACAATTCATTTATTTTACATCTTGGTAGAAACTATCATAATCTTGAATTCACTTTTACCTGCCTTCCATGCATGTAGGATGAAAATAGTAGTGGGTCTATTTTATACTTACTCTACTAGAATACTGGTTTTTTTTTGGTTGTTGTTGTTGTTTGTTTGTTTCCCTCAAAAATGTTTCAAAAGAAATCTTAAATAATTATAAACAGAAGTGGAAGCCACATGACAAATATACTGCTGTGTTGGGTCCTCTCCTACCTATCTCAACAAATTATTGACAATATATTGCAATTCCTTTTGAATATAAAGATGAGCTCAAAAAGAAAAGGTAAAGTCTTCAGAATCAGGAATTGAAGAAAAAAATTAAAGCCTATTTTGTAAACATGAGCTTAAATAATAGTGGCCCAATTTCAGATGAAGGTATAGACTAAGGAATTGGTTAAGTTCTAGTACCTATGTAAGAAAAAAAGTGTAACCTTGGGGGGTTATTCAAGGTAGAAGACCCTTTGTCTAACTGCCCAAACCTCAAAATGGGGTCCAATTTATAAAAGCATTAATTTTTTTAAAAGATTTATATGTTTATTTATTTCTCTCCCCTTCTCCCCACCCCACCCCCACCCCCACCCTGGTTGTCCGTTCTCTGTGTCTATTTGCTGTGTCTTCTTTGTCCACTTCTGTTGTTGTCAGCGGCACGGGAATCTGTGTTTGTTTTCGTTGCGTCATCTTGTTGTGTCAGCTCTCCATGTGTGCAGCGCCATTCCTGGGCAGGCTGCACTTTCTTTCGTGCTGGACGGCTCCCCTTATGGGGCACACTCCTTGCGCATGGGACTCCCCTACGCAGGGGACACCCCTACATGACAGGGCACTTCTTGCGCGCATCAGCACTGTGCATGGGCCAGCTCCACACAGGTCAAGGAGGCCTGGGGTTTGAACCACGGACCTCCCATGTGGTAGACAGACACCCTAACCACTGGGCCAAGTCTACCGCCCAAAAGCATTAATAAGTATAGCCACCTACTGCCTGGAGATGTAATAAGAAGGCTTGGTATTTTCCTGGGCTTTTAAGTGAAGAATATAAACAACAAAAAAAGTTGCTAAAGAAGAATCAAATATTAGGATTGAACTACGTCAGTGTGAGATTCATAAAAATTAAGATAAGTCAAGAATTAACATGAAAAATTACTTTAGGGCCATAGGTTCCCCTTGGACTTATGGTGACATTGAGAAAATTCCTTTGAAGAAATAGTTGACAAGCATAGATTAAAAACAAGTGGAGAAATGAGTTTATATGGCTACGAGTCTCTAAAAAAGAGTCTGGAGGTTGTCAGAAGGATTGCCCTTATGCACAACTGAGCAGAGTCTCAGAGACAGATAAAGTAGATACAACCCCAGGTATTGGTTCTTTTGAGGGATAAAGAGACCCACGGGTTCTATGGTCATGGCAGATGGGGTTCACTGCCATATCAGATGGCCCTTCTTTGGAGCTGGTGTTTCTGCATGATGGAACTGGACTCAGACGGGATCTCTTTTCACAAGACTTTCATGCTACTTTACTGGACTTGTAGTTGGTGCTGGGGTTTAAGATATATTTAGGGGATTTGAATCTCTGGACTGACAATATGATAGCCAGGTCCTGAGCCTCAACAGACTTCAGCTCCTACACTCTGATTTATTGGACTTAACCCACTCAGCTAACATGGAGTTGAAAGTCAACCACCACACCATGGAGCCTAGAGTGTCTACAACTGAAAGCAGGAGGAGTGCATCCAGTATCCATGTGGAATCTAAGCCCCCACTTGACATAGATGTGCAATGGACACAACCAATCCAATGTCCACAGAGAAAATGGCCATGGTGGCTGCTGGGTGCGGGGAATGGGAGGAAGAGATGAGATGGGGAGGCGTTTTCGGGACGTGGAGTTGTCCTGGGTGGTGCTTCACGGACAACTATGGGACATTGTAGATCCCCCCAGGGTCCACTGGATGGAACTTGGGAGAGTGTGGGCTATGAAGTGGACCATTGACTATGGGGTACAGCGATGCTCAGAGATGTACTTACCAGGTGCAATGGATGTGTCATGATGATGGGAGAGAGTGTTGCTGTGGGGGGAGTCGGGGGTGGGGGTGGTGGGGTTGAATGGGACCTCATATTTTTTGAATGTAATATTTAAAAATAAAATAAAATAATAATAAAAACAAAAAAACAAAAAAAAAACAAACAAGTGGACATGTCTCAACTGATAGAGTGTCCATCTACCACATGGAGGGTCCAGGGTTCGATTCCCAGGGCCTCCTGACCCGTGTGGTAAGCTGGTCCATGCACAGTGCTGCCTCATGGAACAGGTGCCATGCTGTGCAGGGGCGTCCCCCGTGTAGGGTTGCCCCATGCACAAGGTGTGCACCCCTCAAGGAGAACTGCCCCATGTGAAAAAAGCACAGCCTGTCCAGGAGTGGCACTACACACACGGAGAGCTGATGCAGCAAGATGACGCAACAAAAAAAGAAATGCAGTTTCCCAGTGCTGCCTGATAATGCAAGCAGATGCAGAAGAACACACAGTGAATGGACAGAGAGAGCAGACAACAGGGGGGCAGGGAAGAGAAATAAATAAAATAAGTCTTTAAAAATGAACAAACAAAAAACAAGCAATGATGATGATAAGGCCACATTTAAATTTTATATTATGTAAGGAAAATAAATAATATTAATAAAGTTTATGCATTTAAAAGAATAATCAATCCATTAAGAAATAGCATATTATTATTACTATAAAACAAAGAAAAAGAGAAAAAGTTAAATGCTTCCAGAAGAAAAATGACAGATTACCTTTAATGGGTCAAAAACTAGACTGGCGGTTGATGTAACAAGCAAAATAATGAAATTCTTAACAATAGAATACCTTCAAAGTACTGAAAGAAAATAATTACTAATGTATAATTCAGAAATCTAAGAAAATATCCTTCGAGCATGAAGGAAAAATGTATTTCAATCATAAGCAGTTAAAAGTCAAGCCTAGAGTTCTACAATAAAGGAAATAATAGAGTGTTCTTTAGGAAGAAGAAAAATGACCATAAGTGGAAATTTATAGATACTACAACAAATGATGAAAAATAAAATATTTTAAATAGAAAATACTCATTGACTATCTGAAATCAAGATCTCTTTGTCTATACAGAGATTTAGATTAAATCTAAAACTATTTAAAAATAGATTTTGTTAAATCCATTTAAACTTATTTTTAAAGTATTTAGCTACTTTAATCAGTAAACATAGTATTTAAGAGTAAACATAATAGTGACTATTTAAATTAGTAAGCATAATTCTTTACTAACTTTAAATATATGGAGAATTAATATGATGGCAGGTAATGTGGTAGGGGGAAATGGAAAAAAGATTCTCAAGGTACTTGTGTGGAAACAGATTAAAAGCATCTATTAATATTTGACTTTGTTAAGGAGGGATGTATGAGGTACTATCTAGGAAGAACTCCCAAACTAAAGAGTACAACTGGTAACTTCAAACTCAAAAGAGGAAATATATTTTTAAATATTCAATCATTTTGGAAGAAGGCACAAAATAGAAAATATGTAATACAAAGAAGGTAGAAACTAGTGAAATAGGGTATTCAAATAAAATATATAAAAATGCCACTAATGTAAATCCTTCCCTTTAATAGACATAGATTGTTAATACTAGATAGAAAATTAAATCCAATTCTTTTCTGCTTAAAATATACATCTATCATAAGAAAAAATGAAGATAGGAGACATGCTGCAACATGGAAGAACCTTAGAAACATTATGCTCAGTAAAATAAGCAAAACACATAAGGATAAGTATTATATGATGTCACTCATAAGAGATGACTAGAAATCGTGAATTTGCAGAAACAGAAGGTAGATTAGAACCCACTGGGAATGGGGGAAGGGAGAAACAGGAGTGTTTGGAGAAATTTTTTTAAAATATTAAAATAAAAATTGAAATACATTACAAATAAGATAGAAGAAAATGATACTGAAGTTGGCATTACATTTAGAGAATGAGGAATGGCTTTTTTGGGGAAATGATATAATAAAAAAGTAGACACATCTAAAACATGGTGATATAGAAAACCTCAGAGTAAAAGGAAGGAAAAATATACCATGCAAACAAATGTTCTAAAAATAAAAACTCCTATAGATAAATTAAAATCAGGCAAAATTAATTTTTGGCATTAGAGATACATGAACATTATATAAGGCATAGGCATTCTAAATTATCATGCACCTGATTAAATAGCCTCATATTACATAAATTAAAAAACTGCAGAAATACAAGGAGACATAAACAAATCCACAAACACTTTAGAAGATATTAAAACATCTCCTTCAAGATCAGATGGATTAAGCAATCATTAAATAAAGGATATTTAAGATCTAAACAGTGTGATCAGCAATTTTGACCTAATGGACACACACACAAGCAAACGCACACACAGTGTATCCAATGACTATAGAATATCTGTATTTTAAATTTTTAAGTTTAATACTAATTTTAGTGGTTAGTATTAATTTCATTCAGAGGCTATTGCTATTTATATTCAGATAGTTATTTAGAAAAAATTACTCAAGATAACATAGGGAGTAAGTGGCAGAATTTGGCATTGCTTCTTAAGGTAGATGGAGTTGAAGGAAGGGAGTTCACTCTCTAAGCCCAGAATTTTGAGTTGTTCTTTGTCCCATTTTTTTCTTCCAGGCAAGCTTCACTGCCATTGATTAGAGAGCTGGAGGAAGAAGAATGGTCCATTTGCTTAATGATGACAAATAGCTGCTTTGGTCCTTACCTGGGAGGCTGTGGTAACCTGGGACTGCCTTTTGTGTGTGACCATGGGCGGCAAGCAGGAATTCAGCACGGTAGCTGAAACCTGGCTGAGTTCCAATTTGGCGTGTGGCTAACATTGTTTAGGGAACTCTCTGTGCCCGCTGAGGCACACTCCTCTCCCAGGGGCTAAAGTTAAGAAAACAAAAGTTCCTGGTGCCAAAGTTACTGGCCTTATCTGTAAATTACTTATTCTTTTTTCTTGTCTTCTCAAGGGTGCTTTGACCTTAGCTCAGAGCTTGAGCAGGCACAGCTCGTCAATTTTTCACTGACAAGTTAAGAGAACAAGTGACTTCAGAGCTTCTCTGATTGCTGAAACTGTGTCAGGTCTTACATATGAGTATCTTTTAAACCTTTCTGGTGACTAGTACCATCAATAATATATGTGTCTGTGTATGTGCGTGCACATATTTACAACTATATATATATGAGGTTAAATAATATAAAATATGTACATGAGAATAATTTTTTCCTCTTGTTTTATTTTTAGAAATCATAGTTTTGTCAATATTAGGCATTATAATTCTTTCTATATTTCTGCATGCTAGGGTAAAGATGAAACAAAAGAGAAGATTACAAGGTTTTTATTTCTAATTTTTATTTTTGGTAGAGAGGGACATTAGTGATTGTGTAGTTCTAGTTCCATATTTATAGATGTGAAAATGAAGACTAGAGAGTAAGAGAATCTCTAAGGTCAGAAAGTAGTAGCTGTTCACTGAAGATTTAGACTGAAATCCTAGTCTCCTAACTTTAATTCAGTACTCTTTCCACCAAATCTCTCAAGGATGGGTGCCTTGGTATCCACTAAGCACTTGGATTTATCCATCACTGTAATAACAATTATTAGTCTAGAAAAAAGTGGTAGGGAGTGTTAATAGGGATTATCTTTGTGACATCATCTTGTTGATGATTTTATTACCTTTGATGTTATCTGCTGTTGTAAGTTTCCTAAATTAAGTCTTTACTTTAATATTGATATGTACTTTACATATATGTTAGCCACCATTTATTAAGAACTCTGTCAGGCACTTCATATTTATCAGTTTTCTCATTTAATTCAGGCCCTCTCAATAATAGGTTCTTATAAATGTGTACTGAATATAAGAGAATCCAAAGGTGATGGTGTCTAGGGATTACTCTGTAAAGGTAACATTTTTCCTCCTAGAATTCTTCTTGAGGTGCCTGCCTGTCTTAAAGTACAATATTACCCTAATAACAATAGATAATTCCAGATGGGGCTCAAATTTAGGTTAAAGTTTTCCTAAAAATCCATTTAACAATCTGAAGAGGAAAGTTTCTCGTTTGAATGAGTCTAGACTGCTTCCAGGTCACTGACCAGAGCATTTACCCCATAGGGTCAACAGAGAAGCAGCTGAGTGGGTTGTTTTTAAAATCTTTGCAAATAGACTTAAAATGATCAATTCCAGCTGCGTGCATTAAATATTAAACATACCAAACTCCAAGAATTGAAGCAGAGGAATTCTTTAATTCCCTAAGGTGTCCCACCCTCCTTGGCTTGCTGCCTGACCCAAGGACCAAGGTTGCAATTTAAACAAGAGTAGAAAGCTACTGTGCTTTGAGGGGTCCAGGGTGTGCAGTCAGTGTTAATATCTAACCATGTAGGGGGAGCATCATGCATACAGACCTTTAGAAGTAACTGTTTCAATTTTGTCTAGGACACGAAGGGTCAGGACTCCTTGAATTTGTTTTGCTCTGGCTCTGGTCCATGATTTGCAGAGTAAGCTCTGTATCTAGCAATGGATGTGAAGCATCTTACTTGTTTCCTATGAGTTTAAATCCAGATACCTCTGTTGAATGCCTTTCTGGAGTTGAATAAGCTTTAAAGAGACCTACAAGAAGAATATATAATTTTCAGTACTGGGCTTTAGGATACTGACACCAGCATGCATTTATAGGTTGCCAACTTGTCTCATTGACCTACTAAGGCCAAGTCCAGATGTCACCTTGGTCTGTGCAGCCATTAGGCCCAATAAACTTTAGGTCCAGAAAGAGATAAAACCATGGTCATTTATCAAGAAATCAAAAAAGAATGAATAGAGAGACAGGTGAGATCATTATCCAAGTACTGTCCCATGTTGTGTGCTTCTTCAAGGTAGAGCCAGCTCAGTGTTTGCTCCACATGCAATTCTAAGAGGTCTGGGCTAATACCTGAGTAAGGAAGGCTGCTGCTCAGCTCTGGAGTCCTCCCTGTACCTGCTCCCTGAGAAGTCCAGCTTCCTTAAGTCTCCAAAACTCAGCAAAATTCCAACTCTGCCCCCAGGTGTAAAATCACTCAGCAGCCACTGTGGTGATAACTGCCTGGAGTCAGAGGCTATAAGAGCTATTTCTGGTTTGGAATTAGATTCAGGGATCCCAAAAGCTCTCTTGTATAGTCTGGTGAAAGTAAGAAGCCAGAGGTTGCCAATAAACTAGTTCATGTTTTTTGAGTTCATATTCTAATATTTTTCTATTTTGGCAAAGTATTCCTTCTTGTCCCCTAGATCTAGATCTAATCCCCTTTCCTTGACTCTCTACTTTTTATACCCAGACCAGATCTCCAGGTCTTTACAGAAAAGGGTGGTTATTTTTTGTTCCTGGAGACACAACTTATTCTGCTATCTCATAGCTTGGAGTATTGTATGATTTAATTGCCTGCCTGGGCCCAGACCTCTGGCCACTGCCTGCAAACATACTTGGTCATCTCAAGGAGTCATCACCTCCTTGACCTCTATTACACCAAGCGCCTGTCTGGTGGGCAGCAGTCATCCACCTGGACTCTGTTTTCAGCATGACTGCCCTTCCTCTATCACATGTAACTGCGCTTATCCTTCAGGGCTGCCTTGTCTCCCATGGACATCCAAGTACACATCTTTTATGTCTCACTGCTACTGAGACTTCTCCATGTTTGTAATCTATGTTTATAAGTCAGGGAGTAGCTACTTTGTCATCAGATGCTACCCTTATTATATTCTGACATTCTAAGATAAGAATTATTCTTTGGAGTATAGACTGAGAAGACACAAAGCCAAGACAACACCTGACACTATGAAAACAAATCAAAACACAACAAAAACAAAACAAACAAATAAAACACCTATTGGCAGTTAAGCATATCTGGATACCTGTCTACCCTCATCATTATATCAGGAGTAAATTGTTGATTTTTTCTAGTCAAGTCATGTTTTCTCATAAGATACTGGGACTCACTGTTCTCTACAGTTCTCCTAAGAATAACTCTCCCAAAACCTTTCTTTTTAGAAAGGCAGCTCAAGATAAAATGTACATTAACAAGTAACCTTAAATGAGAAAACGGGCAACAAAAAGCCAAGTATATAATTATGGCCTAATAATGGGTTCAGGAGCTGCCCCAGTAACCTTTGATTTTGGTCCAGAGTGAAGGAAGAGGAAGAACTTATGCTGATCATGTCTGTGGACCCTCAAATATATTTCCTGACCACCCTGTGGTGAAGCCACTTTGAAGCTAATGTGGGCACCTTCTCGGAGTCACTGCCAAGTCCTTGTTGATTGTAGCAACTGGGGTTAGGGGTAGGATGTTATCCTTAGATGGAGTGATCATGTGTTTTCCAAAGATTTCTAGGATTTGTGAATAGTCCTTTTGTCCCATATTTTCAATCCAAACAAGATGTCATACTTGTAATCCTGCTTAGTATAATATCAGAACTCAGAACTAATAATTTTTCCCTAAAAAATCCAATTTCATCCAATTTCAATAGCTAACCATGACTACTAATGTCACTTGTATATGTTTAACCCATCACTTATATTTTTACATTCATTCTCAGAGTAGTAACTTCACCCCAGAATAGTAATCCAGGGTAGGTGGGAAAAATTAGTACTTAACTGAGAATCACTAAAGGGAAGACACTTGACCAAGTTCTCACAGTAAATATTCATATTTTCTGACTCTGGATAAGTGTTTTTTCTTCACTTTCTCAAATATGAAGATATTTTGTTATACTTGATTTGAGTACTATAAATATTTGGTGTTGTATTGATCAAATATAAGTCTATATATTGTATCGATTATGTGCTTCAAATGGCATACCCAAAACCAAGGATATTATCCCAGCTTTTCCCTCTATAATATCCCTCAGGTCTACCTCTAATAATGGGAATGGATTATCACAGTGGCTTTTGGTAGAGTTTCTTAATACCATTACAACAGCAAAAACCTACCATAATGAAGGCTAAATAAGCCCGTCTTTGTAAGAGGTTGCTGTTGGTTCCAAATTATCCCCAGCAGATGGCGCTGAGCTTTAGCAAACATCCTCTGAGAAAGTACCGGGATTCCCGGAAAGGACCACTGGGGAAAAAGTGAATGAGTCAAAGATAAATATTGAAAAGTTGATGAAGGAAAAAGGCACTTTCCGGTGTGATATAGTAAAAGGAATACTAACTTGTGAGTTAACTTGTTAAAACATTTGAACTAATTTTTATTTTGCTTTTATCTATTAACATGCTGCTATTGAATCAAATCAAATGGAAATTCTTTTTAACCTAATGGACTCTTACTCACAAATACAGGCAATGTTGCACCATGTTGACATTAACCTACCTGTGAATATACTAAATAATTGTATCATTATTTCCCAATCTGATAGCTTCTTCTGTACACCTTATTATTCCCATAAGCAGGCCCTGTTCTTCACTGCTTAGAAAGCTGCCTTCTAAAACCTGTACTTCCTAAATTCTGTCTATTATTTAAGGACTAGATATTCTTTCATATTTTTTAAAAAATCTCCTTTGACAGGAGTGGATAACCAAAAACTTCTTTTTGTTTTATCTCCATATTCCTAGCACTTAGATTTGTACACAAAGAATGTTTATTTAATGTTGAATAAATGATAAGTAAATCATATTATGTGCTATTGATGTTGAGGTTTTGTACAACTACTCAATCATTATTTGTGAAATGTATTTATTGAGCACCTGATAGTCCCTTGTATACAGTTTGCAAACTGTAAGGGGTAATGATAGGCAAACAATTAAAATATAATATGGTAATAGGAAGTCCCAGAAAATGGCAGTGTAGGGTGCACAAAGTATCAGTCTTCATACTAAAATGACCATAAGTGGCAAAGTCTGACAAAATCAACTTTTTCAGAACTCAGGAATCTAATAAAAATTTACAACAAACGTGGTGCTCAGTGAAGAAAAGAGCATTGTGACATGTTCTCTCACTTGCTTTCCATACCATTCAACCCAGTGGTGGCAGCTGCTATGTGAACAGCATCCCTTGTTCCTGATGTGGCCTGGGGTGTAAAGGTGCTACTATGAACCCTGTCTTAAAATGATATGGTTGTGAACATTATGTTCAAAATACTGAGCTTTCAACCAAAATTTGCAAGGCACACAAAGAATAATTAGGGCATAAAGCCAGTCACAGGAAATAAATAAATTGAAAGAAATTTTCCAGGAGAAGACCCAGGCATTAGAATTACTAGAAAAATACTTCATATCAATAGTCTTAAATATGCTAAATAAGCTAAAAAAAGGTATAGGCAAAGAACTAAAAGGAACCAAGGGGAAAAAATGGATGCAAAATAGAGGGTATCGATGAAATGAAAGAATTTATTAAAAAAAAAAAAAAAGAACCAACATAGAAATTCTGGTGGTAAAAGTAAAACAAGCAAAGTGAAAAATTAATTAGGGCAGTTCAAAAGTAGATTTATATAGCAAAAGAAAGAATTAGTGAACTTGAAGATGTGAAAACTGAAATTATCTAGCCTGAGGAGCTGAAAGGAAAAACATGTAAAGAACAATGAGCAGTCTAGTGGAACTATGGATCACTGTTACGTGTATCATAATACACATATGGGAGTCCCATAAGGAGAAAAGAGAAAGGGAACAAAAAATATTGAAGAAATAATGACTGAAAACTCCACAATATGATGAAGGACAAAGACAAAGATCTGCACATCCATGAAGATCAACTAACTCCAAGTAGAATAAACTCCAAGAAATCCACATTGAGGCACATATGAACAACCCCCTTAAAGATAAAGACAAAGAGGGAAACTTGAAAACAGAAGGACAGAAGCATCTCATAATGTCCAAGGAATCCTCAATAATATTAATAGTTGAATTCTCATCTGAAATGATGGAGGCCAGAAGGCAGTAAAATGACATATTTAAAGTACTAAAAGACAGAAAAATCTGTCAACCAAGAATTCTCCTTCAAAAATAAAAGAAATACTAAAATGCTTCTTTTAATATTAAACTGTTGGATATATGGGAGTCCCCTATATTCTATATATGACTTTATTGTGACCTAAAACTTTTTTGAAGACAGATTTTAAAAAAAAGATGTAGGACACTGAGGAAGAATGGAAGAGATTGCCTTGCCATTGTACATACAGGGCAACACCTGTGACAGTGATAATGGGTAATACTACCCCAATTAATTTTTTTACTTTATTTTAGTTTATCTAAATTATTATGTATTTTATTTCTAATCTTTAAACCTATCATTATATTTCATTTTCCTATTAATTGAATTTGACAATATATTAGGCTTCATTTTTTGAAGAAGTTTTGGATCACAGAGGGGTCCAATATGAAAGGGAAAGAGTAATGGTGTGGGGTATCATTGATGGGGGATGCATGGAAGGGAATTCACCAGGGCATGTATATAAGGTATATAGATATGTTCAGATGTTTGTTGAGTATTGATATAGTGGGTAGAGCTTTACTCAACAACTGAGGGAGTACTGAATTCCCATCCTGGGGTGCTCTGTCATATTCTCCAGTGGAACAGCAACAATCCCACAAGTGCAAAGGCAAAGAGCAGTGAAGAAGGATGGTCCAATGAAGGGCCCTTGATACTGATGACTATGCTTATGAGCCTTTGCACTTGAAATTTCAACTTGGCCTAGAACTGCAGGGTGCCTAAGAGTTACCTCCTAAGAACCTTAATGTTGCTCAAATGTGGCCACTCTCTAAGTCAAACTCAGCATGTAAATGCATTACCTTCCCCCCAGAATGGGACATGGCTCCTGGCAATGAGTCTCTCTGGCACCGAGGGATTACTACCAAGCACTGGCTGGTGAAGCAACTAGAAAAATACCTTGGGTGTAAGGGGGAAATTGTAAAGACAAATGAGTTTATATGACTAAGAGACTTCGAAATGAGTTGGGAGGTCATCAGAGGGGTCACACATGCATACGTCTCAGCAGGATCTCAGAGACAGCCCAAGTAGATACAACCCCAGGTAGTGGTGCTCCTCAGGGCTACAGACACCCAGGTCCTACAGTCATGGCAGATGGCTTCAGAGTTTGGTGCCTTACCAGTGGGCTCTACTTTCAAATTTGTGCTCCTAAGAATAATGGAGTTATACTCTGATGTGATTTCTCTACACATGCCTCTTCTGTCCCTTTTACTGAATCTGTGGTTGGTGCTGGGGTTGATGTATGCCCAGGAGACTTGAGTCTCTGGATTGTCTGTGTGCCAGCTGGGCCCTGAGCCTCAGCAGAGTTGCAGCACCTACTCTCCAGCTTGTTGGACTTACCCAGGTTAGCTAACAAGGAGGTGGTCAACCACCATACCAAGGAACCAAGATAATCTATAACTACAGGAGAATCCCATCCATGAGCCATGTGTGATGTAAGCCCCCTCTCAACTTAGAGATGGAATGTGCATCACCATCCTAGACTTCTCAGGATTGGGGAATAAATTATGGACTAGAGTGGATTTACTGGTATTCTACTATGTAATTATTGTGACTCTAGCAATGGAAGAAATTATATCACTGATGTGGAGACAGTGGCCATGGGAGTTGTTGAAGGCAGGGAGAGGGAAAAAGAGGTGTGATAGGGGGGCATTTTCAGGACTTAGAGTTGTCCTGAATGATATTGTGGGGACAGATGCAGGACATTATGTATCCATACCCACTGAATGGACTACAAGAGAGTGTATACTACAATGTAAACTATAATCCATGCTATGGAACAGTGCTCCAAAATGTATTCATCAAATGCAATGAATGTACCACACTAATGAAAGAAGTTGTTGATGTGGGAGATGTGGGGGGTGTGGGGAGTGGGGTATAACCTCTTATATTCTTTAATGTAACATTTTGTGTGATCTCTGAAACTTTTAAAAATAAATAAAAAATATATTTAGAAAAAACATTTTCAGGTTAAAAAAAAAAAAAGCTTGAGGGAGTTAGTCATTAGTAGACATGTCCTACAAGAAATACTAAGGAGTCTTTAAGACTGTAAGAATGGACACTACATAATAATCTGAGGGCTGGCAAGTCTGAACTCTATAGGGTAGCCTACAAGCTGGAAATTCCTTTAAAGGATAAAGATGATGCTAAAGTCTTTAGCCTGAATTCTGCAGGTGAAGCCAGCTGGTTCAAAATGCCAAAGCTGGAGGTAAGACCAAGTTCCTCTTCTGATCTCTGAAATCCTCAGTTCTGGGTTTTAGACCTCCAACTGATTGGATGAGGAAACTCTACACATCACTGAGGACAATCTATTTTCTTGGTCATAGATGTAATCTACTGATTATAGATGTGAATGCCATCTCAAAATATTCTTACAGTAAGAAGTAGGCCAGTGCTTCACCAAACAACTAGACACTGTCACACAGCCAAGGTGACACACAAAATTAACCATCACAGTAAATTTATATAAAATCCAGTACTATTGTATTTTTAGTTTGTTACTCCTATTTTGTTTTCATACAATATTTAAAAGACAAATGCATAAAATAATTAAAATTCTATATTAAGGACACAATATATAAAGATGCCACTTGTGCCAATAAAAATATAAAGGGGGTAGAGCTTTATAGGAGCAGAGTTTTTGTATGATGCAGAAGCTAAATTGGTGTCATTTCAAACAAGATTGTTAAAAAGTTAGGATGTTAATTGCAACTCCAATGGTAAACACTAGGAAAATAACAGCACTAGTAACAATAGCCAGAAGGTAAAAACAACTTAAGAGTCCATCAATTTTAATATATACATACAAGTAAGCAATACAGTATTGAAAAAGAAGAATGAAATTGGAAGACTTATACTACCCAATTCCAAAACTTACTACAAACCTACAGTAATGGAAATAGTATGGTACTGGTATAAGGATAGACATATGACCAGTGGAATTTTGTCAAATGACTTTTGACAAGAGTACCAAGACCATTCAATGTGGAAAAATAGACTCTTCAACAAGTGTTGCTCGGATAACTGAATATCATCATGCCAAAAAGTAAAGTGGACCCCTACCTCACAACATACACAAATACCTCAAAAGTGACCATTGACTTAAGCGTAAGATCTAAAATTAGAAGATGCTTAGAAGAAAAATTAGGAATAAACCTTCATGACTGGATTTAAATATGACATTAAAGCACAAACAACAACAGAAATAATAGATAAACTGTACTTCATCAAAATTAAAAATGTGTGTGCATCTAAGGATATTATCAAAAACATGAGAAAACAACCTACAGAATGGGAAAAAATAGTTGTAAATTCTATATCTGATAAGGGTCTAGTGTCTGGAATACATATTGAAGCCTTATAACTCAAAAACAATAACAAAAGCATTTACAGATAACCAAAATAATTAAATAGACATTTTCCAAAGATGTTATGCAAATTGCCAACAAGCACATGAAAAGATGATCAACATCATTGGTCTTTAAGGAAATACAAATCTAAACTACAATGGGATACCATTTCACATGCATGAGGATGGATACTATTTTTAAAAAATAGAAAATATCTAATTTCAGAGAAGATGCAGAAATACAGAAAGCCTTATAAATTGTTGTGGGAATGCAGACTGGTGTAGCTGCTGTGGGAAAGTTTGATGGTTCCTTAGAAAGTATAGAATTACCATATGACCTGGCAATCCCACTTCTAGGTGTGTATACCCAAAATTGAGAGCAGGTGCTCAACCAGATATTTGCACATCAATGTTCATAACAGCATTATGCACAATATCACAAAGGTGGAAGCAAACCAGCTGTTCATCAACAGTTGAATGGATAAGCAAAATGTAGTATATACATGTACAATTACTCAGCTGTATAAATGAATGCAGTTCTGATGCATGCTGCAACAAGGATGAACCTTACAAACATGCTGAGCGAAATAAGGCAGACAGAAAAGACAAATACGTATGATTTCATTTATACGAAATAATTAGAAAATGCAAATTCATAGAATAATAAACTTGAATACAGGTTACCAGAAGCCAGGTGGGAAGGGGGAATGGGGAGTTAATGCTTAATTGGTAAGGAGTTTTTGTTTGGAGTGACAGAAAAGTTTTGGTAGTGGATGGTGGTGATAGTGTCACAATACAGTGAATGTAATTCATAACTGAATTGTATAACTGAAAGTGGATAAAATGGGAAATTTTTCATTGTATATATATTATAAGACTAAAATTAAAAATAAAAAAAGCATAAAACTGAATGGCACAAAGAGCAAACTTTAATGTAAACTATTGACTACATTTAATAGTATAATTAAAATAATGTTGTTTTATCTATTTATGAATGCTACCATACGAATGCAAAATGTTAATTATGGAAAAAAAACTGTGAAGCATAGAGGTACATAGGAATTCTGTATTATCTGAATAACTTTTCAGTACAACTGCTTTAATGAAAAGGATGAAAAGAATAAAAGTAAAGAAGTGCTGGTGAGGATTTGGAAAAATTGGAAACTTTGTACACAGCTGGTGGGAATGTAAAACAGTTCAGCTACTGTGGAAAACAGTTTGGCAGTTCCTCAAAAAAGTTAAACAGAATTACCATATAAGCCAGCATTCCACTCCTAGGTATATACTCAAAGAACTGAAAACAGGCATTCAAACGAATCCTTGTACCTAAATGCTCATTGCAGGACTTGTAACAATAGTCAAAAGGTAGAAACAACTCAAATGGCCATCAAAGGATGGATAAACCAATTGTGGTATATACATACAAAAGAATATAAATCAGCCATACAAAGAACGAAGTATTAATTCATGTGACATGGATGAACTTTGGCAGCATGCTAAATCAAAGAAGACAGACACATAAGATTGTGTGTTGTTTAATTCCATTAATATGAAACATCCAGAATAGGTAAATTCACAGAAACAAATAGCAGGTTGATGGCCACCAGGGCCTGTGAGGCTGGATGAATGGGGAGTGGCTGTTTAATGGGTACAGGGTTTTATTTTGAAGAGATAACAAATATTTTGCAATTAATTAGAGCTTGTGGTTGCACAATATTGTTGGTGTGCCAAATGCCCTTGAAATGTTCTTTTTAAAATGTTACATTTTATTCTGTGTGAATGCTAACTCAATACATTTTTCAAAAGTAAGAAACAGGAACATGAAACAAGCAAAACATATCATGGTAGTGTGTGGAATGGGTGAATGGAAGGACATAAGTCATTGGATGTGTGAGTAACTAAAAGAAGTTCACTATGCTTAGAATATTCAGAGATGTGGAGAATGTCAAAAGAGAAGATGGGAAGCATAGTCTTGACAAGTCCTGAAAATTTTCCTAATAGAAAACGAGCAAACCAATAAAGGGCTTCATGCATGAGAGTGGTATTATCAGATTTGTGATTTCAAAGATCATTCTGCCTGAAGTTTGGGATCATAATTATGTTTCTGTGGAAATTGACAGAAGGAGACATGGTACAATGCAACAAGAAGACAGATCAGTTAGAAGCTGTTACAGAGCTCTTTTAAGTGTGAAATGATGTGGCTGCTACTAAGACAGTGGGCAAAACCTAGATAAAGGCGTGAAGCAGCAAAACTGTTTTGGGAGATGCTAACCTAAAAGTGGAAATAAAATATCAATAGGGTGATAAAACATCACTGGAAATGTAAAAAATAGGAAAAGGAGAAATAATCAAATATCCTTCCTGGGAGAGCACAGTATATTTTTTTGAAAGAATTTTTTGTTAAGCTATATAAGGTGATGATAGAGACCTATCAGCAGCAAACTCAGGTTACCATAGATGAAAAGCAGCATGCCTTTTTAGTATGGAAAGTCTTGTTATTTGCTGGGGATTTGTTTTGCTGATACATATGCAAATTTGCAGACAGACATTAATAGTTCAAGATAATAAAGTAGAGGAAGGGGACTAGCCCCAGTGGTCAAGTTTTTCTACCCTTTCCCCTTCTGTTTTGTCCCCATATTCCATCCTATTATTAATACCTTGCATTGGTGTTGTATATGCATTTCAGCTGATGAAAACACATTCATAATTGTACTATTGACTATAGACCATGATTTAACTTAAGGTTCACTGTTGCACAGTTCCATGGACTTAAAAAATTTTGTTCTAGAAACATAGCAAATGAAACTTTCCCCTTAACTACACCCAAATATATAATTTAGTGCTTTTAAATTTCACACTGTTATGCTACCACGATGGTGGTAATGATTTGCATTTCCTTAATGGCTAATGATGTTGAGCATCTTTCATGTTTTTGTGGTCATTTGTATATCTTCTTTGGAGAAGTATCTATTCAAGTCTTTTGCCCATTTTAAAAATTGGGTTGTTTGTCTTTTTGTTGTTGAGTTGAAACTTTCTTTATATATTCTATATATTAAACTTTTACCAGATATATGGTTTCCAAATAATTTTGCACATTGTGTAAGTTGTCATTTTACTTTCACGATAAAGTCCTTTGCGGCACAAAAATTTTCATTTTAACAAGGTCTTATTTTTATGTATATATTTTCCTGTAGCTGTAAATTCTAAAAATTACAATTGCCTAATACAAAGAACTGAAAATGATTCCTCACATTTTTCATCTAGGAATTTTGTAGTTCTCAATGTTATATTAAGGTCTTTGATCCACTTTGAGTAGGTTTTTGTATATGGTATGAAGTAGGAATCCACCTTTATTCTTTTGCAAAGGGAGATCTGCTTTTCTCAGCATTATTTGTTGAAGAGACTCCCAAATGAGTGGTCTTTGTCCTTTGTCAAAAATCAGTTGGCCATAAACTCAAGGATTGATTTCTGATCTCTTCATTCAATTCCATTGGTCTATGTATTGTCTTTGTGCCATTATCATGCTGAGCTAATTACTGTGACTTTATAATAAGTTATAAGATTAGAAAATGTGAGTCCTCCAATTTCTTTTTGAAAATGGCTTTGGCAGTTTGAGGTCCCTCAACCTTACATAAATTTGATGTTTGGCTTTTCCTTTTCTGAAAATGAAAGCCATTGGAATTTTGTTTGGGATTGCATTGAATTGCTTTTGGTAGAATTGACAGCTTAATAATATCTAGTTTTCCAATCCATGAAAATGGAATGCCTTTCTATTTATTTAGGTCTTCTATGATTTCTTTAGCAATGTTTGGCAGTTTTCAGTGTACACATCCTTCATCTCCTTGGTTAGATTCATTTCTAGATATTTGATTCCTTTAGCTTCTATTGTAATAGAAATGTATTTCTTGATTTCTTCTTCCAATTGCTCATTGCTCAAGTATAAAAACACTCGGATTTTTGGATGTTGATCTTGTACCCCACCACTTTGCTGAATTTATTTATGAGCTCTAGGAGTTTTGTTGTGGATTTTTCAGGATTTTCTGCAAATAAGTGTTTTAGTTTTCCAAAGGGCTGCTGATACAAAATGCCAGAAATTGGTTGGCTTTTATAAAGGGGATTTATTTAGGATAAGAACTTACAGTTCCAAGGCTGTGAAAACTCCTAATTAAGGCACTATAAAAGGTGCTTTCTCACTAAAGTTAATTACTATTTACCCTATTTTCCAGGCACATAGCAAAGTAAGATGGCCACTGTAGGGAAAACCTAAGGACATCTATCTTACTAGAATGAAAGCTAATAAATATAACATGGAATTGTATAACATAGTGAAACCTCATGTAAAATACAAATGGGTGATATTGCATATATAAGACTGATTTTACAAAATATAATACAAATAAACTAGAGAGGAGGAAACAGAATAGCAGCTATATATGGTAGTGGAAGCATAGAGAGATTGAGAGGTAATGTTGTTTTTTTTGTTTGTTTTTGTGTTTTAGTATTATTATTACTGGAATAATAGAAATACTCTAAAAATTATTGAAGTGATGAATGCAGAACTATGTGATTACCCTGAATACCATTGACTGTACACTTTGGATGGATTTATGCTTTATTAATATGTATAAATAAAATTGATTTGTTTAAAAAGAATGGCAGCCTCCTTTTTCTCTGTCTGTCTGTCTCTCTCTATGTCTCTGGGTTTATATCAGACCCAGAAAGGGAAACTTAACTTGAGTCACATCCCACTAACATAGTCCAATCAAAACCCTCTAGGAGTATGAATGTAACTCAGTGTTTCAGCACCTGTATCCCATGTAGGAGATTCCAGGTTCATTCCCTGCTACCTCCTTTTTAAAAAAAGCCCTACATTGACTATCTTATCAAGTAGTCTAATCAAAGGAACTTCAATGGTATTTAATGCAATCAAGGGTATTGAACTCATTGGAATAAAAACAGAAACTTTCTCTTTTTGGGATTCATATGATAATCTCAAACTGTCACTATAGGGAAGGTTTTATTTCTTCCTTTCCAATTTGGATGTCTTTAATTTCCTTTCTTGCCTACTTGCTCTGGCAAGAATTTCAAGTAAAATGCAGAATAGCAGCGGTGACAGTGGGCATCCTTATCTTGTTTTTAGTTTAGAGGCAACAATTTCAGTCTTTCATGTTAGCTGTGGATTTTTCATTTATGTTTTTTTTAGCATTGTGTGGAAGTTTCCTTCTACCCTTACTGTTCTAAGTGTTTTTATCAAGAGGAGGTGCTGGATTTTGTCAAATGCCATCTGCATAAATGGATACGATAACGTGTTTTTTTTTCCCCCTTCATTCTGCTAATGTGTTGAGTCTCCCTTGGCTACCAAGGATATGTCTCGCTTGATCATGGTGTATAATTATTTTAATGTTCTCTTGAATTCCATTTGCTAGTATTTTGTGGAGGATTTTTGCATCTATATTCATAAAAGATATTGGCCTATATTTTCTTGTTTTATCTGTAGCTTGCTTTGATATGAAGGTGATTTCGGTCTCATAGAATGAATTAGGAAGCATTCATTCCTCTTCAAATTTTTGGAACTGTTTGAGCAGGATTGGTGTTAATTCTTCTTGGAATATTTAGTAAATTCCCTTGTGAAGCTATCTGGTCCTGGGCTTTTCTTTGCTGGGAGAGTTTTTTTTTCTGTTTGTTTGTTTTTGAAGGGGAAAACATATTTCATATTTATCGAGCCCTTATGTCAGGCATATTAATATTGATAAAGTTACTTGATACAGAAACACTGAGGCAGATATTGAAACCCCCATTTGAGAGGCCAGATATCAACTGAGCATCCAAGAAGTTATGAGACTTGTCTGTGACCACATAGAGAAGCAGTAGGTAGATTTGGGATTTCAAGTCAGGTCTTCTGATTCCTGCCATCATTCCAGTTTTCTATTCTTTCCTATAGTTCAAAATGTCTTTGGAGTGATCAAAGTGTTCAAATTATACTCAATTACAACAAAACAATTTATTAGTTTTGTTTAGCACATACGAACACATAAAACAGCTTTTAATATTACTTCCAGTTTCAGCTCATGGTTTGCTTTCATTTCTTTTCCCATTCTTTGTTTGATTTTTAATTTATTTTTTTTTTTACTTTCAAAGAAGCTTTAGATTATATAAATGTTCCATAAAAAATATAGGCGATTCCCATATACCCCACCCTCCTTTTCCCACACTTTCCTACATTAACAACATCTTTCATTAGTGTTACATTGTTACAATTGATGAACACATATTAGAACATAGTACTAGTCAAGGACTACTGTTTAAATTATAGTTTATACTTTGTCCTGCATAATTTTATAGGTTTTAACAAAATGTATAATGGCCTATATCTGCCATTGCAATGTCATTCAGGACAATTCCAATTTCCCAAAAATGTCCCATGTTGCACCTATTCTTCCCTCTCCTTCCCCTCAGAAACTCTGTGGGCACTGCCTTTCTATCAGTGATACAAGTTCTCCCATTGCCAGAGTAATAATAAGTCTACTTTAGTCCATAGTTGCTTCCCACCATTATGTTTGTTCATTCCTTGTTCTTGAGGATTTGGGGATGGTAATGTTCACATTGTTTCCAATTGAGAAAGAACTTAGAGCCCATGGGGCAGATGGATGGAACTGTCTTGCTTGTAGTTGCAGACACTCTCCACTTCCTGGAATGGGCATTGTCCATTACCATCCTTTTGTTAGTTGTCCTGGGTGAGTCCAAAGAACAATGAATCTCTGCTGTGATTCAGGGTTCAACTGGCATATGAACAAACCAAATATTTAAGTCTTCTGGGACATATATTTAATGAGTATAGTGCTAACTATAGGTTCAAGTAAAAAGGGCAGGAGAGCCATGTGTGAGGAAATTATAAATGAGTCTAAGTCTGTTACATTGGGGAACATATATTCCAAAGTAAGGCCCATAGACAGGTTGCAAAATTCTGGAGTTTGTCTGTCCTGCCTGTAGTGTCTAGATGTCTCTAGAGCTCTCAGGAGCCATATTGTTTAAAGCACTGTTTACTGTGGCAGTCAATGAGATCCTGCTGAGACATGCATAATTTCTGGAATAACTTCCCAACTGACTCTGAAGGCTCTAAGTCATTAAAAACTCATTTCTATTTAATATTTCCCCCTTTGAGTCAAGATTGTTTTCCAGATTCATTACTAGTTAGTGCTTGGTAATAATTCCTCCGTGCCAGGAAGGCTTATTCTGGGAGTCATGCCCCACATCAGGGAGAAGGTAGTACATTTAGATGCTGAGTTTGGCATAGAGAGAAGCCATATTTGAGCAAAAAAGGAGGCTTTCAGAAGGTAACTCTTAGGCAATATATAATACTAGGCTATGTTTCAATTTCACTGGAAAAGGTTCATAGGTACAACCAAGGCAGTGCCCATGTTATCAGAGGACTTTTACTGCTCTATTAGAGAATGTAGCAGGAATTTCCAGGATGGGAACTCAATATTCTTTTGGTTATTGTGTGGGACTCCACCCACCAAAACAATGCCCCATGACCACTTGTTCCTATTTAAAAGACATAGAGCCATGCCCCAGGTACACCATTGCCCCCATCACTGACATTCTGGCCTAGTGATCCTCCCCTCCCATAGTTGTGATCCTTCTGTGATCCAAAACCTCCCCAAAAGCAAAGTCAAGAAAGCAAATAAAAATAATAGAAAAATAATAACAATAACAATAACAAAATAAAATAATAAATTTAAAAATCATTTTCATTGTGTCTTTCATCACTGTACGATTTGTTATCTTTCATGTACATTGACAATTTCTTCCACATGTTCCCCTGGTGTCTTAACTTTTTTCATTTTATCTTCAAAAATGCCTTAGGTCCCAGAAAAGTCACATAGAAAACATAGGGAATTCCCATATACCCAATGCCCTCCTACTCTCCAACTCTCCCCCATTAAGATCATTTTACATGTGTACAGTGCATTTGTTACAGTTGCTGTACAAATATTGAAGCATTGCTGCTAACCATGGTCATCTGTTTATGTTATGGTTTACATTTTGCCTATACTTTTGTAGGTTTTGACAAAATTTAAAATGGCCCATATTTGTCATTACAAGATCATGCAGAACAATTCCAATGCCCTGAAAATGCCCTTTGTTCCATCTCTTCTATTCTTCCCTTCCAGCCCCTTGGAACTTATGGTAGCCACTAAATTTCAATTTTTGAATAATAAGGTTCATAGTTACATGCAATAATATTGAGGGCTTAACATAATGGTCTGTATTTTTTTATTAGGCACTGCCTACATTCTTGAGAAATTCTTGCTCCTCTCTTTGAGAACACAGCAGGATTCCCCAGGATAGGAGTTTAATATTTTCTTGTTTATTGTGTGGGTTTCCAAACACTAAGGCAATGCACAATGAGAATATGAACACTTTTGTATTCCATAGAGGCATGCCCCAGGTGTGTTCTATCCTGAATATCCCCCCTTCCAACACCCTGCACCAGTAATCCTTCCCTGCAATATTTGCCAAAAGAACATTCGGCCATTGGAGTTGTTTCTTTTTTTAAGATTTATGTTTTCTTATTTATCTCCCTCCCCTTGAGGTTAGCTTGCTGTCTGCTCTCTGTGTCCATTCGCTGAGCATTCTTCTGCGTCTGCTTGTCTCCCTTTGTTGCATAATCTTGCTGCGTCAGCTCTCCATGGGTGTGGGCTGTCAGCTTTCCATGGGCATGGACCATCAGCTCTCCATGGGTGCGAGCCAGCTTGCCTTCACAAGGAGGCCCTGGGACATGAACCCAGAGCCTCCCATATGGTAGATGGGAGCCCATTCTATTGAGCTACAGCCGCTTCCCCTACCACTGTAGTTTTAACCATAGACCTGCAAATCCCCAGAGTTCACCTGCTCCTCCCTCCAACACCCTCCTCCCCCAGTTCCATGGATAGTCCAACCCAAACCCCCCTGGGAGGTTTTTAATTACTGATTCAATCTCTTAACTAGTTATTGGTTTGTTGAGATCTTCTATTTCTTCTTGAGTTAGTGATGTTAGTTTGTAGGATTCTATTATTTTTTTCTATTTCATCTAGGTTATCTAATTTTTTGACATAGAGTTGTTTATAGTGTACTCCTAAAGTCCTTTTAATTTCATTGGGTTCAGTAGTAATATCTCCTTTTAATTACTGATTTTACTCATTTCTGTCCTCTCTGTTTTTCTTCGTCATTCTACCTAAAAGGTTGTCAACTTTATTGATCTTTCCAAAGGATCAACTTTTGGTTTTACTGATTCTTTCTATTGTTTTTTAAAAAATCTTTATTCATTTATCTCCACTCTAATCTTTGTTATTTCCCTCTTCCTGCTTGCTTTGGGTTAAGTTTGTTGTTCTGTTTCTAGTTCTTCCAGTTTTGAGGATAGGTCTCTGATTTGAAATCTTTCTTCCTTTTTTATACAAGCATTTAGAGCTATAAATGTTCCTATCTACACTGCCTTTGTTTCATTTCAAAATTTTGATATGTTGTATTTTCATTTTTACCTACCTCAGGATAGTTCCAAAATTTGCTTCTGATTTTCTCTTTAATACATTGCTTGTTTAAGAATACATTGTTCCATTTCCATATATTTGTGCATTTTACATTTCTCCCTCCATTATTGATTTCTAACTTCATCCCAATGTGGTTGGAGAAGATACTTTTTTGTGATTTCGTTATTTTTAGAATTTATTGAGACTTATTTTGTGACCTAAGATATGCTCCATCCTGTAGAATAATCCATGTGCACTTGAGCAAAATGTCTGTTCTGTTTTTGTTGGGTGAAGTGTTCTATACGGGTCAATTAGTCTAGTTGTTTTCAGAGTATAGTTCAGTTCTTCTATTTCCTTATTGATATTATGTCTAGGTGTTGTACCCATTATTGAAAGTGGTGCATTAAACTCTCCCTACATTACTGTAGAATTATCAATTTCACCCTTCAGACTTGTGATTATTTGCTTCATATATTTTGGGGGTCTGCTGTTAGGTGAATATATATTTATTTTATTACATCTTCTTATTGAATTGACCCTTTATTAATTTATAATTACTGTCTTTGTCCCTTGAATTTCTTTTAGACTTAAAGTCTATTTTATCTGAAATTAGTCTCACCACCCCAGCCCTCTTTTGATTACTATTTGCATGATATACATTTTTTTCTATCCTTTTACTTTCAACCTACTTGTATCTTTGAATTTAAGATGAGTCTCTTCAGAAAATATATATTTGGGTCATGCTTTTTTTTTAATCCTTTCTGCCAATCTTTGCCTCTTGACCTGAGAGTTTAACCATTTATATTTGAGGTCACTAATGATAATGCAGAATAGTCTTTGGCCATTTTGATATTTAGCACTTGTAAGTCTTATATATTTTTGTCCCTCATGATTCCTCTATTAATACCTACTGTCATATTTATTTATTTTTTCAATATTGTGCCAATTGACTCCCTTCTCATTTCTATCTAGATATATTTTTCACATATTTTCCTTGTGATTTATAATGGCTTAAAATTTAATATCTTAAATAGGTAACAATCATATTTTATTTTATTCCAACTTTACTTCATTACCATACACATACGCTGTTCTCTACCTCTCCATTCCCCGACCTGTTTTTGTACATGTTACAAATTATATCTTTGCACATTGTATACCCAAAACCATAGGTTTATCATTACATTTTATGCATTTGCATTTTAGCACCCATAGGAAGTAAGAAGTGGTTTTACACACCAAAAAATACAATGCAATAGTATTGATATTTTAAAGTGCCCAAATGGTTAGCTTATTTGAGGTCTTTATTTCTATGCTGCTTTGAACCACTATGTCTTATGCTCTTTCCTTTGAGTATGATGACCTCCCTTTTCATTGCTTGTAAGGAAGGTTTAGTAGCCTTCCTGAGTATCTCTCCAGCTGAGGCAAGATGAAGAGGAAAAGGATGAAGGCAAAGGTCCCAGCCTAGTCCCAGGTGAATGGGAGACCTGCTGCCAAGAGCCCTGCCACTGACATCCTGGCCATCCCTGCTATGAGCCCCAGCATCCTGGCCAAGACCCCCGTGCTTTGGAAGAAATATCAGAAACAATCCCTGGTGAATAGAGTCACTCCTGAGGCCAGCAATGAGCCTGCCAGTGAAAAGCAGCATCAGAAGCTTCTTCCCAAAAAGGGGAGATGGAGCAAATCACCCCAGTCCACCCCACCACAGAAAAGGTCAAGGCTATCTTTGTCCAACAGGAGCCTTAGACTCCTCCAAAGTGGGGACATGAAAAAGTAAGCACAGCCAAAGAAGAGGTGAAAGCTCTGAACACAAACCTTGTCCTTCAGTGCCTGACTCCATCAGCCCTAGGCACTTATTATTTCACCATAAGTTTAATAAACAAGCCGCTATCTAAAAAAAAAAAAAAAAGACATCTCTACCTCTGTCTCTGTCTCTGTATCTTTATCATCTCCATCTCCATTTGTATACACACACACACAGAAGGAAGGAGGGAGGGAGGGAGAAAGAGAGACTGGTTATCTTTATGAATAGGTGCTATGTCATAAGGCATAATGTGAATTCCATATCAGAAATTTTAAGAACAATATTCTACTTCAGCCTCTACCATTCTTTTACATACAATGTCAGCATTTAAATGTTTATGAAACATATGGAGAAGCAGGAGAATTTGTCCCATGGTCAGGAGAATATTCTGTAAATAGAGACCTCTGATAATCCATATGTTGGAATTATCAGACAACAACTTTAAGCCTCCCAACCCAGGTACTCAGGAACTTAAATAAATTGTCTCTAAAAGCAGTAACTTCCCCAGATTCTATAATGTAAAGGAAGGACTTGGACAGATAGTTTGTATTGCTTGGGAAAATGGTCTCAGAGCTGTGCTTTGCTAGCATGACACATAAAAGTGGAAAAATAAATAAATAGCTCATATTAAAGAATTCCAAGAAGAATTCCCTAGAAGCAGGCTGATTTTTGAAGTCTATACTGGCATTCTATATTTCTAATATTCCTTCACACATACTCATTTTCCCTAATCACAAAATAATCTTTCTGGGTTATGTCTGGTGTCTGGGTGACACAGCCTCTGTTTAAGAACACAGAGTCTACAGTCAAATTCTTTGAGTTCAAACGCTAAATCCATCCTTTACTATGTATATATAGTGAACTCTTGGGCAACTTAATCTCTCTGTGCCTCATTTTATCATCTGTAAAAGACAAATGTGTTGATATGGCTAAGAGTCTTCCAAAAAGAGTTGGGAGGTCGTCAAAGGGATTGCACTTATGCATACCTCAGCAGGACCCCAGAAAAAGTCAAAGTAGATACAACCCTAGGTACTGGTTCTCCTGAAGGCTACAGAGATCCACAGGGTATATAGTCATGGCAGATGGATTTGGAGCTCTGTGCCATGTAAGAGGGCCCTACTTTGGAATTTGAGTGTGATGGAGCTGGACTCAGATGTGACTTTTCTACATATGCCTCTTCTGTCACTTTTACTGAACCTATGTTTGGTGCTAGGGATGGTCCATACTCAGGAGACTTGAATCTCTAGACTGCCCATGTGCCAGCTGGGCCCTGAGCCTCAGCAGAGTGGTAACTCCTATGCTCTGATTCGTTGGTCTTACCCAGGTCAGCTAACAGGGAGGTGAAGATGGTCAACCACCACACCAGGGAATCAAGAGCACCTACAACTGTAAGCAGAGGAATTGCATCCATCATTCATGTGGAATCTAAGCCCCCTCTTGATCTAGAGGTGGAGAGGATATCACCATCCCAGGGTCCACAGAATGGAGGAATAAAATATGGAATAGAGTCGACTTACTGATATTTAACTATAAAACTATTATGATGAGTAATAGAAGAAATTTTAGCATCGAGGTGGAGAAAGTGGCCACAGTACTTGCTGAGGGCTGGCAGAGAGTAAAAGAGAGTGAGGTGGGGGCATTTTTGGGACTTTGAGTTGTCCTTAATGATATTGTGGGGACAGATGCTGCCATAACCACTTAATGTACTGGGGGAGAGTGCGAACTACAGGGTAAACTATTATCTGTGTAGTGCAGCAGTGCCCCAAAATGTGTTCACTGAGTGTGATGAATGTGTTGCAATGGGAGGTTGTTGGTGTGGGAGGAGTGGGGTGGGGGGTGGGGGATATACAGAAACCTCATATTTTTAGTATAACATTTTTTTTGTGATGTATATATCTTCAAAAAAACACAATTTACAAAAATGATATGGTGGGGAGTGGGGAGTGGGTTATATGGGAACCTCTTATGTTTCTTGTTCTTTTCATATTTTTTAATGTAACATTCCTTGTGATCTATTAAATTTAATTTTAAAAAAAGAAGAAAAAATAATACTAATAAAGGGATATAAGTGGTATCTACATCACTGTGTGGTTGTGAGATTATATTCATTAATGCATTTAAAGCTTTTGGATCAGTTACTCACCTACAGTAAAACACTCCATAGAGGGTTAGCTATAGTAATGTTTATGCTTATTTAGATACTTAATTTACTACTGTCTGCAGTCCCTCCTTAATTTTTTTCTTTTTTCTTCATTACCTCTGTCTGTCCTTCTTTTTTGAGGTAGGTGTCTTTGGAGGCCTGCACTTGCTTCCCAGGTGCCTTGGGCAAGTCTGGCTGGAACCTGCAGGGCAGGGGCCAGGCAGCTTGTTGAGTTTCTCTAGTGTCCAGGCTATGCTCATTGTAAGCTTCACCAAACTGTGAGAGTGCCAGACATGAATTTCATTAATCCTACCCTCAGTAGGTCTGAATTCATTGCAACTAATACAATACCTGTTTCTCTAACGATGCCAACATTTTCTTGACACCGTGGATGACCTCCTGTTATTTCTCAACAAAAGCTGGCAAGCATGACTTGGCTAGAGAAGTAAAACTGCTCAGCAGGCCCCAAACTGCTGAGTGCATCCATGCTGAAATGAACAGCACATTCCAAAGAAATCCACAGCAGCTCAGGGGGAAAAGAGAAAGAAAGAAAAGAAAGAAGAGAAAGAAATGCAGAATTTCTTATAGAAGAGAGTAATCTTGTAGGCCACCAGACTTCCATGTTTATCTTCCCTAGTTGAAAACCAGAGTAATATCTAACTTTGAATCCCTGACTTTTAATTCCAGTGCCATGTTTTGAGATGCCATCCCTAACCATCCCCACAGACTTTACCCTTACGAAAATGATCACATATGTCCTCCTGATGGGGCACGTCTCTAAACCCTTTGAAGTTTTTGCCAGCAACACCAAAAAAGAAAGCAGCATGCCATATGTATGAGTTGGTTTAGCTACAGCTCAGCTTTGAGATGAAATCAGATTGGTTCAATTTAGTGGGGAGGCCACTAGCCACATGGTAAAAGAAATGTACAAGGCAAAATGAAATTTGTTTACTTTCAAAGACTTTAAATTTTCCCTTATCATTGATATGGAAAATTGTTATGTTAAGCCAATTTCTATATCTAACTTTGATATGTGCACAAGACAAGGTTTTTATTTTTTTGGCTAAAATACCAGATCTTCCTTGATGCCATACCTAGCCAGATGATGCAAGAAAGTTAACAGAAAGTGGGTAGGGGTCACTGAGACAAACTCTTTGGATGGTTCAACAGTCACTTAACAAATATTTGTCGAACATTACTATATCCCAGTTACTGTCCTAGGGCCTGGGCAAAAAAAGAATAAATAATACTATCTACCTTCGAAGTCCCTACTGAGGAAAATAGATATTAAGTAGAGTAATAATTGCAAACCTTAGGAACTGATATAAAGAGAATATCTATCTTCTGTGGGAGAGAAAAACAGGAGAGTCTAGTTTAATTTGAGATGTATAAGCTTTGAGCAAAAGACTGTGTGTGGTTGCAATCTGCAGAAAAATGTAAGAAAGGCTAAAAATCGAAATTGCAGTGTGGAATTATCGATAAATGTATTAACTCAGTGACATCTAAGTGTTTCCAAATTACACTAACTTAAAAGAATAAGTGGTGTAATGGTGGTTAAGATTTAGGCTGCTCAAGGATCAGGGACATTCTTATTGTTTATTGAACTATCAAAGAATAACAGCTGCTTATTCTCAAATCTCCTGAACCCAAGGTTTTATTTTAAAATCTAATTCCTACTGGTATTCTTCTCTGCATTTAGCATAGACTTCTAAATGGAGTGGATACTAAATAGCTGAATGATTATGAAAATCAGTTGAAAGGCTTGCATAAAACTAGGAAATTAATTTTAAAAGTAGGAAACAACATAGATTGGCTCAGATGGAAGAGGAAATTTGATGGTAGGATTTGGAAAGGAAGTCTTCTTGGGAACGAATTCCTGTACCTAAGCATTCATTATTTTTTTTTTTTTTTAAGATTTATTTATTTAATTCCCCCCCCTCCCCTGGTTGTCTGTTCTTGGTGTCTATTTGCTGCGTCTTGTTTCTTTGTCCGCTTCTGTTGTCGTCAGCGGCACGGAAAGTGTGGGCGGCGCCATTCCTGGGCAGGCTGCTCTTTCTTTTCGCGCCCGGCGGCTTTCCTCACGGGCGCACTCCTTGCGCGTGGGGCTCCCCCACGCGGGGGACACCCTTGCGTGGCACGGCACTCCTTGCGCGCATCAGCACTACGCATGGCCAGCTCCACACGGGTCAAGGAGGCCCGGGGTTTGAACCGCGGACCTCCCATATGGTAGACGGACGCCCTAACCACTGGGCCAAAGTCCGTTTCCCAGCATTCATTATTAATTCATTAATGCACTGAGGAAAACCTGGGCATCTGACCTCGCTGCTTTTGTGAGTATAAAACCTATTGCAGAGATCTATATTATATGTTAAAAAGGGATCTTGAGGCCTTGAATTAATGCCAAAATATGTTTATAACAAAATATCCTCACTAAGGAATAATGAAATTATTATTAATTAATAATTTCATTAATTAATGAGATTATTAAACAGGTTAACTGTTTAAGAATACTATATATCATAAATGTTTCATAAGGATGATAAAATGGCAAATGATGCTCTTATTTGTAACCCCCATCTGGACCTGCAGTTGTGAACCTTGGTCAAGTAATTTAATTTTCAGAGCCAAGACTTGTTTTTCTCTAATTAGAAGTTCTAACATTTGAATTGTTTTTATAAATTGGTTTTTACATACAAACTCTCACTTAATTCTTGCAGCAACATTTATGATATTGGTTTTATTAACCCCATTTACAGATGTGGAAATGGAGAATCAGACTGTTTATGTAAACTTGTTTATGTAAACTTAAACAAGTTTACATAAACAGAAATTTGCACAGCCAGAAGTCAAACCTTTATCCTTGGATTCCAAATTTCATGCCCATCCCAGTATATCATACATCCTCGAGGAACAAATTACATTGATATATGTGAAAGTGTCTGATAAGCAGGAATGCATTATACACATGTGAGTTACTACGTAATCACCAAACTATCCATCAATTAATTAAATAAGGAGCTTATTCTTTCATTCTTATAATAAATCCTTTTCAGAAACATGTAAGATATGTATTTATCACTGTCTGAGGCCCTAAATATGAGGAAATACTCTGATATCCCTGTCTAGAAAGCACACATCTAAAAAAGTATTCATTTCCAAGGCATCCTTCTTAAACAATTACTTTTTATAGTTTTCTGCAGCACAGAAGAATATAAGCAATTCTAGATACTGGATTTTAGCCCCTAAAGTCACTTAGTTCAATATTTGCCTTAGAAGTGCCTCCTTACTTCACTGTTACATTTGATTGTCCTCAAAGGAATAAAAGTACATCACTGTATACTGGTGCAAGTTGACCTACATGTAAATGACAGCTTTTTTTCACTGGAGCAGTTTCTAGATAGGCAGAAAATATTTATATTCATTTAAAGTATTGTTCCAAAATGGCAACAACAATTCACAAAAATTTAAAAAACTCTCTTAGTTAGAGACTTTGCTTTATTACTCAGAATTGCAAGTAAATAAATTGCACATAACACCCTCTAATACATTTTGAATACTATAGATTTTATGGAATTTCTCCAAATGGAAGTATTTACTTTTGTTTGGAGGGTGAAGCTATTTAATCCAATAAACTCAGAGACAAAGTTTTTGAAGAAACAAAGCACACTATTGATTAAGTTGGCATATTCTACATTTGGACTAAACTGCAATGTATGTTTAATGGCTATAAATGATCTGAATTAGGTGTCCATTTTGAAATTAAGTGACATCACTTTACAATGAAGGCAGTCATTCTCAGAAAAGAAATACTAATTTCAAAGACATGGTACCTAATTTGAAATGCCCACTTCTAGCTCTTTGCTTATATTGATGTGCTTTGTTTGCCAGCCTAATTTGCTGTGCAATTTTATAGATATTTAACATTAAATACATTACAGATGCCAGTTTAAGTAAGTTAAATTGTATGAAATTGCTAATATTAAACTGTATTTGTCCTATAGAAATGTAAATTTGAAATGGTTCCACTTAATAGAGGGTCCTGCCTGTAGGGGCAAGCTTAGATATGCTAGTTTATCCATATTTTCATGAGAACTTTTTTCTCTAGTATAGCCACTTAAAATGGTATTGATAAAAGGGTTTTGAAAAGCATTCTTTCCTTTGTTCCTTTAGTCACATCAATGTTCCCATATTTTCAAGTTTCTTTATCAGACATTCTTAAGGACTATTTACAGTCAAATCATGCAAAAATATATTTGGGGGCAGGAATTAAGCTAGGGGCGAACATCAATTTCCTCATGATGTAGGGATGGCTTGGAGAGCAGACTATAGTCTACATTATTAAATAAGGCAGATAAAATGTCAAAAGACATATTTGAATAGAGTTTATTAAATAACTATATTTTGGCCACACAACAGCAGTAATAAACATAGTTGAGTCCCCACACACTCTGATAATCATAAAAAAATTGCTTAGATTTTCTTAGAAGAGATTATTTGTTTTAGTATTTGGATTTTTAGCACATCGTTATAATCAATTTTGTTTATTTCTTATTCTAAAGCTGTTGAAATAGGAAATGTTTCTTACTTCTGTAAAAATTATTGATTTTTCTTCTGTAACTATATTACTTCATGATGTTCTAACTATGCCTAACTCAGGCTTCAAGGAATTCCAATCTGAAATTAGCATTTCTCTTTGTCTTCCTCCATTTACCTCATTGCTGGCAGCATGGAACTACTTCATACTGGATAGCTCAAGCTTGATATAATGGGTAATGTCCATGAACAGAATGGAAGGCAATGGGCCAGGGGAAAAAGTGATCCCTGACCAAGATGTTCTGACCTTTCATATTCCTGTCTGCTGACCCACTTGGCAAGTAGAATTCACTCTTCTCATTTATGCATAACTAGGGTCACTTAAACATCAAAGAGTTGGAACTTCTCTCTCTCTCATCTTTTGACCTAGGCTAAACCTTTTGTTATTCCTTGGTCCATTAAGAGGGAGAGTGTATGTGTGTGTATGTGTACACATATTTGTGAATGTATGTGTGTATATGTGCATGCCTAACAGGATATATGCTTTAGCAAGACTCCTGGAAGGTGATCCTGATAATCTGCTAAAATGGATTTTAGAAGCTGAAAAATAATGATGACCCACACTAAGTGAAATATAAATGTCAGAAAATACAAAGATAGATGGTAAAGGAATTTCTAGAGAAATAAGCATGCTTGAATGTGTATACTAAATGATGCCAAAAATATCAGCTGGTTATATTACAGAAGAGAGTCCAGAGGACTCTACAAAAATTATAAGCAATGTATTGATGAGAGAGGAACCATCATGACTGCAAAGCTCAGTGATGGCCATCTTCTCTAGTCCAGGGTAGGAGATGCTAAAAACTGGAATCACTTCTAGCAATGGATCCAGAAATTTAAAAAGCCAAATGACAGCAAGGTTGGAGTCATTATGGTAATGAGTGTTAATGTCAGCAGGCAGCCAAAGGGCTATGGAAATGGTTCAAAGAGCCCAGTGCATCTATGCCAATAAGGGTACTGTTTAACCAAAGGAAAGTAAGGGTGGGTGAGCAGAAAGAGGCTGACAGCAACTGTCTCCAAAAAAAAAATCCCAATACCTTGTTCAGTTTCCAGATCTTAGCCAGTTCTCAAACCCCAATTCCATTGATTAATGAAGAAGCTGAGTCCCCAAGAGAAATGTCTTTGCAACACCATGGCACAGGTGTAAGTTATGATTCCCCCAGTCTCCCAAACTACTTATGGTTATTTACTCAGGTAATTATGCACTGTGAAAACATAAATGTCCTGACATTGAACACAGAGTTTGAGTTGATATTGATAACTGAGGGCCGGAAACATTGTCATGATCCTGATATGACCTAATAATAAATGGAGTTCTGGTCTAGGTACTAGTAGCATTAAGTCCACTGGGTTCTATGACCTCCCAGAAATTCTCGGGTCCATCACTTTTGTGGTGTCCTATGGGCCCTCTTCTGTTATATCAAAAGCTGTTGTGTTTTCTAGCCTCATTTAGTATATCTCTGTTCTGCAAATGCATAATTAAAGTGAACATATTTGGTAATTGGAAGAATCTCATACTGGTTTCTTGGCCTGTGAGGACAGAACTATTAAAATGGGTAAGATGAAGTAGATATCTCTGAAATAGTTTCCCATCCCAATTTTCAACCAAGATGATATATCAAAAACAAAATCTCATCTCAGGGGAAATGGCAGAGATTAGTGCCACCCTTACAGGCTTAAAGAATTCCTGTGTGAAGGCAATGGAATTGTTCTACATGATATAGCAATGATGGATAAAGTCATTATGCATTTTGTTAGAACATATAAAAATGTACAGTACAGAATACGAATCATAAAATAAACCATTGACCATGGTTTGTTCATCAATTTTAACAAATGTACCATACTCGTGTAAGATGTTATTAATAGGGGAAAATGTGAAAGAGGGAGGGAATGGGTTATATGGGAATCCCATATATTTTCTATGTGACTTTTCTGTAACCTAAAAATCTGGATTAGAACTCCATTTATTATTAGGTCTTCATACGCACTCACTTAAAAATCAGGATCATGATGATGCTTCAGGCTGTCAAGTATCAATATCAACCCAAACTCTGTGTTCAATGTCAGGGCATTTATGTTTACACAGTGCATAATTACCTAAATAAATGACCATAAGTAGTTTGGGAGACTGGAGAATCATAACTGTATACCTGTGCCATGGTGTTGCAAAGTCATTCCTCAAAGGGACTCAGCCTCTTCATTAATCAATGGAATTGGGGTTTGAGAACTGGGCTAGGATCTGGAAACTGAACAAGGTATTGGGATTTTTTTTTTTTTTTTTGGAGACAACTGCTCTTAGTCACTTTCTTTGAAAATAAACTGAAAAAAATAAGACATTGGAAGAACATATAGAATAAAATGTCACTTACATAAAAGATAACAAAGCTTACAGGGATGAAAGACACGATGAAAAAATATCAATTTATTTTTATTTTTTATTTAGAATATTTTATTTATGTATTTTTTACTTTGTTTTGGGGAGGTTTTCAATTGCAGAAGAGTCACAACTGTGACAGAGGAAGATCATTGGTGTGGGGTGTAAGTGGTGGGGACATGTATGGGGAGGGATGTACCTCAGTATGCCTCTATGAAATATGACTGTGTTCAAATGGTCATGAGGTGTTGTTTCAGTGGGTAGAGACCCAGAGAATAACCAACAGAATATTGATTTCCCATCCTGGGGAGTCCTGATTCATTCTCTCTAGAGTACATAGGCAGTGCCTAGTGAAGGAGGACAGACCAAGATGCCAGGCTCTTGATATTGATGCTTGTAATTATGAACCTTGTTCATGTAAAATTGAAATTTAGACTAGTCTTATATATTGCTTAAGTGTTACCTCCTGCAAGCCTCCTTGTTGCTCTAATTTGGCCTCTCTCTAAGTCAAACCCAGCATACAAATTCACTACCTTCCCCTGACATGGGACATGATTCCCAGGGATGAGCCTCCCTGGTACCAAAGTATTAATGCCAAATGTTAACTAATGATGCATTTGGAAAAAGACCTTGATCAAAAGGGGGAAATATTAAATAAGCATGAAGTTTTTATGTCTAAAATATTTGAAAGTGTGTTGAGAGATCATTCCAGATGTTACACTTATGCTCGACTTATGAGGTTCTCACTAATGCAGGAAATTGTGCCTCAATAAGGGGGATTCCTGAGGGCTCTAGAGACATCTGGACACTATATGTAGGGCAGACAACCCCAGGAATCAGCACCCTGTTAGTGGTCCTTACCTTTGAAAATATAAGAACCTATTCCCTCAATGTATCAAAGTCAGACTCATTTATAATTTTATTACACATGGTTCTTATACCCCTTTTATCTGAACCCATATTTCACACTATTCCTGTTAAATATGTGCCCCAGAGACTTAAATCTTCTGGCTGTTCATATGCCAATTGAGCCCTGAATCTCAGTAGAGTTGCAGTGAACACCTACTCTCCAGTTCATTGGACTCACCAAGAACAACTAACAAAAGGATGATGATGGACAACACCCATCCCCAAAAATAAAGTATCTGGAACTGCAAACAAGACAGTGCCACCCAACTGTCCCATAGGATCTAAGCTTCCTCTCAATCAGAAGCAAAGTGGGCATCATCATCCCCAAATCCCCAAGATTGAGGAATGAACAAGCATAAGGGGGAATGCAACTATAGACTAAAGTAGACTTATTATTATTCTTGAACTGAAAGAACTTGTAACATGGATAAAAGGCAGTGGTCATTGGAAGTTCTGAGGGGAGTGAGAGAGAAGAATAGGTGTTATAGGGGCATTATTGGGACATTGGAATTGTTCTGTATGACATTGCAGGATGGATTCAGACCATTATATATAATATGTGTTCATCAACTGTAACAAATGTCCCACACTAATGAAAGATATTGTTAATGGGGAAAAATAGAATGCTGGGGTAGTGGTCACCATCTCATCCCCAGTTATTTCACTTGTCTAGTCATTACACAAAGGAAATAGGTACACAACAACGGACTACTACAAACTCAACTGGGTAGTAGCTTCAATTGCACCTATTGTGAGTGTTGAAATATTTTAACTAAAGCAGATTAACACAGCCTCAAGTATGAGGTCATTGATCTGGACAAAACAAATTTTTCTATGCTTATCAATAAAAGAGGATCAGAAGCCCTAACTTTACATGAGACAGACAGCAAGGCTGTGTTAACTCTTCCACTCTGTCATAATATAGTCCAAAGGAATTGTAAAGTCCGTACCAGACCTTTTCACCTGGAACTCTGCAAGAAATTTAAGCTCTTTAGAATGTGATTTGAGTGAATCTTTTTTTAATTATCCCAAGAACAGTACATAGCTAATACCACTGCATATGCAGAGAAGCAAAACATATATACAACAGGTACCTTAGTGCATTAGGGTCTAATTCTCTTGTACAGCCTCATTTGAGATGATCTGATCTGGACATTGTATACATTATCACTTTGGTTCCTAAATGTTTGCATAGAGATCACCAGAGGCCTTGGTAAAACATGTACATACCATGCAGGATGTAAATTTTACAGATTTAGGAGTTCACCATATGAGAGAATATTTTGGTGTTCCAGGTGTCTGGAATTTTCCTGTTCATCATCTCCAAAGTAAGTTGCAAATTACTACATTTTGTCTCTCCTACTAATAAGATATGTCAGGCCTCTTCAGGTTCTAAAGGCATCATATCTGATACTTTAGAATACTACTCAAAACCATATAGCAAGTGACAGGAAGGCAGCTAACTTTGAGTGGAGGTCAAAGAAGGCAAGATGTCTGTAACAGGTCCAGGATGTGGTGCAAGTAGTCTTATTGCTTGGGCCATATGACTCACCAGACTTCTCAGTAGTAGAGGTACCTATGGAGCAAAGGAAAATATATGAATGTAAAAGAATTACAATATCATTTTCTAAGGTTCTGGATCAAGGTCATACCATCTACAGCAGAGAACTATACACCATTTGAAAAATAGTCCAGCCTGTTACTGGACTATCTGAACATCTGACATCAAGTGACCATAGAACTAGAATTTTCCATTATGAACTGGGTTCAATCAGATGTACCAAATTGTAAAATCAGGTGGGCCCAGAAGGAATCTATTCTAAGGTGGAAGTAGTACATACATGATTGGGTGCAAATAAACAGAGGCCACAAGTAAGTTTCAGAAGCAGGTGGTCTATACTTTTATGTTACTCACCAGTTTAGCACCCAAGACTTTCTTAGCACATACCTATGGCTAGCTTGGCTGAGAGATCAGTATTGCTGAGCTTAGTATTGCATATAAGTGAAAAATGAACGTGTGCTGTACTGTATCACCACTGGTGAGTTAATATCTTTCTAATAACTTCAGCCAATGCACCTAGTCATCCTATTTGCTTATAAAGAGAAGTGGCTTGAAGAAAGAATATATACCTTGATTCATGATAGAAATATATCTTGACTATCCTGGCTGGTTTACTAAGAGAACTGGAAGGAGAAAATCTGGAAAATGAAAGACAAGTCCCCAAGGAAGCCTAAAGAATAGTCATATGGATGGTTGGATGGGAGTGGACATGAAGTCTAAACATTTTTTTTATTACATGCTAACACCTTCCAGAGAAACTCTATCATGGAAAATGCTCCATTGACAATTCAGTGAAGCACAATGGGCTCACAAATGGAATAAACAACTTTTAAATAATGACCAGTTTATTTGAAAATTATTATTGTATGAATTAGTATTTATTTTCTTTACTGGGCTTCCAATGTATTAAAGTAGGTGTCTTTAACTAGGCAAGTGTTAAGTTTGAATAGCTATCCCATCTGACTTTAGTCTCTAATATTAATCCCAATGCAAGGAAATTCACAAAAATCCTTATTGTTCTACTTCCTCCTCATTGCCCCCTACATTTATTACCAATACATAATGTTGAGTAGCTAATTCTTTTGTTCAAAACCTATATGCTCCCCCATTTTCTAAAAAACAAGTTTAAAACCAGTAAAACTTTTCTGGATGACAAGAAGTTTCTCTGTATTTTGTTGCCACATCATTTCTCAGTATCCTTTAACATTTCTTACTTCATGTAACCTAAATTTCTCTGAAATGTTTTCTGAATATCCATTAATCAAATGTTTAACAGTTCTTGAGGACCCCAATCAAATGCACCTCCTCAGTCCTTATTTTTCCTCATTTCAATAACCATCTTCCTGGCAGTAGACCCTTCAATATTTAATCTCCATGCTGTTATATTTTATTCTCTTCTGGAATGCATCATTGCAAACCTAATTCATTATGTATATTTGTAATTGTCTTATTCCCCATGCTCATGTTTTTTCTATTCCCTTCAATGCATAGTTTGGTACATGATGGTTATTTAAGTAATTTTTACTGAGTGAATGAGGTACAGATGAATGTTGACATCGTAATAGTTGAATGGCCAGTCATGGAACTGATTGATCTTCCTTAAGATAAATATATAAGCTAATATATTAGATGTATTGAATGCCTTTATGACACTTGGATGATAAATGATGTAAATAATGAAAAAGTTTGTGCCTGAGGGGAGCCTTTAGGGATAGAAATTATTTCAACAGGAATTGAGAAAAGGGAAATTCCAGGTTAAGCAACAGCATTGATACAGAAGTGAATCCTTTCGTCTTGCATAAATGTGACTTAAATTCAGATATAAAAGTGAGAAGATGTGATGTATTTTCACAAATTGACTATAGTCTTCTTTCAAATAATGAAATTAAAATATTATAACTTACATCCTGAAAATATCTCACCTTAATTGCTCTTGTGTGTATATCTTTATATTATGATTTCTTAAATGTGTTCTACATGTTTAACTGTTGTCCAGACATTTGGTATTTTTAAATTTGGTTGCAGTAACCTGGTTTTCTTTGGGGGGGATGTTGAAATTATTAAGTTTCATGCCATATATTTCATTTAGATGTGATGTTAGAAATACAATTGAAAACAATTACCTCTTTTCTTGACAGTTATAACATTTTAGGAGGTGATTTCAGCACCTTGGCCAGAGCAATAAGAACAAGAACATTATATGTATATTTACACCTTAGATTCAAAAGGGGAAATTATTGCTTTTCCATACCAATATATATGTTAAATCCTGATTGACAAAGACAGTTAAAGCCAACTATAATCATTCTGTGAGTGTCCTCTAATGTCTTCAGCTAATTTTCCTTAAGAACATCCATTTAAAAAGCTGATCAATCATAGAGCCCTGGGGTTAAAAAAACCTTAAAGTTCATCTAATATTAACTTCCTATTTCTCATTATACTTGGACAAAGAAAATTATTCTTAAGTTATTTTTTCTTGATTCATACTTGCCCATAAATTAATATTTTTTTATTGTAAATAAATCTAAATATCTTAAAATATCATATTGTGCTGCAAAGAATCATTTAGTGAAAGTTATCAGATGGCTAGTGTTCTGCCACATAAACTGAAATAATACTAAGATTCTATATATAAATTTTTCATCTTTAAACTGAAGGAAGAAAGTTTTAAGAAGGTTGGTGATATTATTGCATGTATATTATTCTTTTATAAAAAATGAGATGGTATGATCAGGACTGATAATCAGCTGGCACAGTGTCTGGCATCTGCTTAATGCATGATGCACAGGATGTGCCAGTTTTTAAATGTTTGCACATCACATCTGGTTATGTTTTTAAGAAAAGAACTGAGCTACTTACAAAAGCATATCCTTATATAAATTATTTCAGATTTCACCTGAAAGAGTAATCTTCCCTAGTGTTAATAAAAGAGGGAAGAGATATGCCTCTTCAGAATCATTGCCATAATGCATCTGAGTTTGCATACAGAAGTAAAGTCTTGTTCTTACTCATATAAGGGTCAAAAAATTACGGAGACAATTTCTGAGTTATAAATGCTATTGTGGTGCTTTCCAGGTAGTGCTGAGATTAAGCAGTCCTGTCGGGGTAAAAAATTTCAGACAGATGACCTTTCTTTCCATGCCCCTCTCCCTTCCTCCCTCTTTCTCTCATTCATCTATCCTTCTTCTCTCCTTTTCTTCCAGATTTTCTATCTTGAGAACAGACTGGAATGCAACAGGAGCTCAAAGTATTGGAAAATAATAACCACAGGAAGTTAACATATTAGTTTCTTAAGGCAGCTGTAATGAAGTACCAAAAGCTAAGTGGTTTAAAACAACAGAAACGTGCAGTCTCACAATTCGGGAAGCTGGAAGTCCAAATTCAAGGTTTCAGTAGGACCATACTGCCTCTGAAACCTGTGGGGAAGAATTCTTCCTTGCTCTTCCTGACTTCTGGTTTACCAACAACCAGTGTTCCTTGGCTTGCAACTGTAGCACTTCAATCTTTGCTTCCATCCTTGCATGACCATCTTCCCCGGTCTGTCTCTTCTACTCTTAAAAGGACATCAGTCATATTGGATTAGGGGTCTACCCTGCTGGAGATGACATCACTGTAATGTAAATAATTCTATCTGTAATGGCCCTGTTTCCAAATAAGGTCACATTCTGAGATACCAGGGATTAGGACTTCAATGTATCCTTTTGGGAAACACAATTCAACGCATAATAGGTAAGAAGCATGTATGGTGTAAGCCAAGTTATTTTACTTTTCTTTCTGTTTTTCTTTTGTTCTCTCTTAGGACTGTCAATACTTTTTAAGAGTTTCAATTTAAAATGAAATGGCATACAATGCAACCATGAAATGACAATAGTTACCTATGCTGATGTTAAAATCATCAATCAACACACACAATCACAATGAATTCATGCATTCAAAAATCTACTCAATACTGTGGAACAAATGACCAGTTTATCCAACAAATTAAAGCCATATAAAAAAGGGAAGGTTGACTGTTATATAATAAAAGTGTTCTTAACAAACATAAACAAATAAATGTGGTTGTGTGTTCCACCTCTTTGGTAGGCTTTAGCTTGGAATATGTGGTAACCTATTTCCCCAATGTAACAGAGTTAAGCTCATTTATAACTTCCCTACACATGATTCTTCTACCCCTTTTTTTGAACCCATGATTAACACTATGTCTATTAAATATATGTACTGGAAACATAAATCTCTGATCTGTTCATATGCCAATTAAGCCCTGAATCTCAGCAGAGTTGTGGCCAGCACGTACTCTGAAGTTCATCAGATTCACCCAAGACAACGAACAGAATGATGATTGATAACCCCCATCCCAAAATACAAAGAGCATCTACAACTGCTAGTGAAAAGTTCCTTCCATTTGCTCCAGAAGATCTAAGCCCACTCTCAATCTGAAGCAGAATGAGCATCACCAACCCAAAATCCTTAAGACTGAGGAATGAACAAACCTAAGGGGGCAATGCAACCATAGACCAAAGTAGACTTATGATTGTAGTGATGGGAGAATTGTAACATTTATATAAAGATTTTGGTTACCAGAGGGTCTAAGGAGAGAGGGAGGGAAGAATAGATGGAAGAAAGGGCAGTTTTACAACATTGTAATAGCTCTGCATGATATTGCAAGGAGAGCTACAGGCCATTGTACATTTTGTCAAAACCAATAAAATTGTATGGTGCAAAGTGTAAACCATCATGTAAACTATAGATTTTGGTTAGTGGTATTGCTGCAATTTTTTGTTTATCAATGGTAAAAATGCACCACACTAATGTAAGATGTTATTACTAGGGGAAAATGTGGGAAGGGAAGGGGTGGGGGAATCCCCTGTACTCTCAATGTAACTTTTCTTTAAAACATCTTTAAAAATAAAGTTTATTATATGAAAAAATATAAAAATAAATAAATGCGTGAACCTTGTTTGGATGCTGATTTGAACAGAGTGATGGGGAATATTTCACAGAGTTTTACATGATAGTAGGGATTAATTTATTGTGAAAAGTGTTTGGCGGTTATCTTTTTTAAACCTTACTGATTAAAATTATATATTATAGTTTTGGGGTAAAATGGCATGATGTCTTGGTATTTGTTTTAAAATGCCCAAAATGGTAATCATGGTAGCAGTAGTTACTGTAGTAGTAGTAAATAGATTAATAAAAAGATGTGAAAATGTTGATAATTGTTGAAGTACATGAAGGCTTATTAAGGATTATCTCAAATTTTAGATATGTTTGAAAAGTTATGTAATAAAAGTAATGAAAAACAAAGGTCTGATTTTTTTCTAAAATGTACACATTTATGTGTAGATAAAAAAACAAGAACATAGAAATGTACATAGTGACTTTGGGGTTATGAATGGTGTTTTTGCTTATCTTTGTGTTCTAAAGTTTCTCCTGTAAGCATGTGCAATTGAAGAGTAATACAAATGATCCGTAAAAGTGAATCTTTAGCATGCCCTTACAATGCTTAGGTAAAACAAGTGCTTTATCAGAGACTAGAGCATTAAAGTGGAGTGCATATTTTATGGATTCAATATATATCAATGGCAACAGTAATAATAGAGGAGAGACTACCCCAATTAGTTTCTTTATAATGATACCATGGATTAGAGTCAGAGCAACTTGGTTAACCACCCCTCATTACTCATAGAGTCTGTCCATTGCTAACCTGTATACCTTCTCTTTGTACCTGTTACTGCAGCTATATACTGTTGGTATACTTACTATATGTCAGGACCATTTCTAAATATTTAAATATAGTTCTTACAATTTTGACTCATAACTTGAGTTAGGCAGTATAATTTGCCAAAATTGTAAATAAGGCAAAATCCAAAAGGAGGTTATGGAACTGCCTAAGAGCACATAATTATAAAATGGAAAGTGATAATCCATTCTAAGTTGTGTAGAAATAAACCTTGGAAATTTCTCAATTGAGTTTAAGTTTGGATTGAGTGTAGACACAGTGAGAACATTACTTCAACTTGCCTTTGTAAGTTGGAGACTTGGGTTCATGAAATCATCCAATATGTCAAGATTCCTCAAAATGTTGTTTATAACAGACCCCAAAGGTAATTGATCAGAATAGAAAATCTATGGGAAAGAAGTGTGGAACGAGCACTGTCTTTGATCTTTCATACTTAACAAAATTAATATTATTTTAGATATACTAATATGTAGTAATATTTTGTATTTTGTTTCATATTTTATTCACAACACTTTATCTCAAGATGAACTGAGCCATCCATTTCTGGCTTGGTAGGTGGTTTAGAACTGTTAAGGTTGCAATATAAAGGAAATAAAATGCTCAAGTTCAGCTTTGACACTGAAATTAGTATTGCAGAATGGTAATGTTAAAAGGCACACTTCAGTGAGATAAAATTATTTCCTGTAATTTAATTTAATTTAATTTAATAATATAAGAAGGAATTGATCATAGATAGGCTGGAAGAAAAAGAGGGTAGGGGAAAAGGGGAGGGAAAACAGGTGATCAAATATTTATTAAAATCTCTCTTTTCATTGAAGTCTTGGAGATGGAAACATATTAAATTGATTGAGGTGAATGGCAATGACCTAAATGTTACTGCTTATCCTTTGAAAATCTAGGAAAATGTGTCCTAGATGCCTTCTGCATCTAATTGAGGAAACCACATCAAATTAGATTAACTTCTCCCTTCCGAGCATTGTATCTCATTCTACATTTTTTCCCATGTCAAATTATATGTATACAAGTACATACAGGTTTTTGATCATTTTATACTATAAACACTGGTGCTTTGTGCTTTAATTAACTACCAGTATATTATAGAGGCTTCTGCAAGTCAATTTATATGCTCTAACTTTTAAAAATGACCGTTTCATGTTCTATGCTAAGGATATACACACCACTATGTATTTACTCATTTTGCCCTTAAAACTAGTGCTACTATAAATAATCTGGTCCATTTGTTGATGCTTTTATTTAAAGGTCTAATTTCCCCAGAATAGGAATTCAATTCGTAAGATATGTGGTTTGTTTTTCATAGATCTAGATATTAACAGAGTCTTTCCAAATATGTTGTACCATACTGCGTTTCCTACAACAGTATCTCCACGTTTCTTGCCAACCGTTCTCCATATTCCTTTATCTTACCTTTCTTCTTAAATTTGGCTTCTTAATTTTGTGAAAAGTAATATTTGAATTTTAATAAATAAAGCTTTTAATGTTATTTAAAATAGTCATTTTATTTAAAAATGATGAAGAGTTACAAATACATAATTGAACAACTATAGAATGACCTAAGTAACCAAAGATTTGAAATTACTACTTTCTATAGTTTAAAAAGTGTCATCTCATCTAGGAAAAAAATGGCTCAAGCATTTGTTTCCTACATGTCTAACTCAGTCACGTAACACTTTTCTCTTTCCATTACATGTGCTTGATGATTCATTGCTTTGGGAGGATAGAAATCCATCACATGTTCATCACCATGACCTCAATTCATTATCCTTGGTTATTATCCCTCTTTATCTTTTCTGTAAATTGTTTCAGTTTGGACATTAACAGAAATATAAATGAGAGGGAAAATGCCATCCAAAGTCCTCTTTTCTTTCACTGCTGCTCACTCAAAACACTTTTATTATTTATCTGAGTTTAGTTTCTAGCTTTGCCTGTTACATATTTTATTAAATTGTTTGCTTTTATCATTTAACATATTTCAAAACTTATTTTTCCTTTGTATATAAAAATAATAAAATGTAAAGTTCATAAATGCATGCTACTACATAAAAAATACAATATGCAATTGGAGAAACTTTTGTAAAACTATAATTTGAGGATGATTAATTAATAGCACTAGAAAAACTATTCATAAATATTTCCACCATGGGCTGGAAATGATGTTTTCAAAAATATACATCTTTCACCAAATTAATTTTTTTAAAAATCTGTAAGTGACAACAGGAAAAACATCTAAAAATAAACCCAAATTGACATTGCATCAGATTTCTAGATATGCAATAATTTTTACTATGTTAAGAAAACAGTGAAAGCTTGAAGGGAAACATTAAAATATTCACAAATATAAGAAAAATTTGAAAACACTTAAAATAGCAAAAATCACTATATACTTTTCAATTTTTTTTTAAAAAAGGAGGAAAAATTAGGGTTTAATTTACTTTGTTAACTACAAAATATTGGAAACTCACCACTTTCTGTTGATAATAAATTACTCCATATATAAGCTTCTGGAAGAAAGTTAGCATATACTGCATCTATAATCCAAAAAGAATGTACGTACAAAATTAACCACTCAGAACTCAAAATTTGAGATTCTTATCAATTAACCTTATATATATAATATAAGTGAGAGAATTCAGGGATCTCAGTGGCAATTTTTAGCAAAAAACAAAATTAAGTTTTAGTGTTGTCGATTGCAGTAATCCCGCGCTCCTCACCCCCATGGCCGCTCCTCTGCTTGCTCATTGTTTTTCCTCATTGTCTGCGAATTGGTTTTTGCTTATTATCTACTCATTTTTACTCATATGCTCATTGTTTTTGCTCATTGTCTACTTGTTGTTTGTCTGCTTTTTTTAGGAGACACACAGAACAGTGCCCAGGACCTCCCATGTAGGAAGGGGTGCTCAATTACTCGAGTCACATCTTCTCCCTAATTGCAGTAATTTTATGAGGTTCAACTTTCAAAACAGAAGCTGAGAATTTCTATGTTCATCATGATTTTCCTGAGTATTTTTTTTCAATACATGAAAACGTAACATATGCAAATTTTCCAATTTTTAATATTCGATGCCAGACTTTGCATCCCTCCAATCGTGAGGCAAAAGATTCCTCATGGATAGGATCCCATAAAATTTTTTTTTCTGGTTACTCAAAACTAGATTCTGTTGACAGATCAGATAGAGGCTTTCTTAGTTATTGTAGTTCCAATGTAGCATAATTCTTGATTATTTGTCTAAATAGAGCATTGAGGAAGATAAGGCTGAGTTTTTTTGGTTGTGCCCAAATCCTTAGAAGTATAAATATCTTTTCATGAAACTACAGTTCTGTGAAATAAATAGGGAAAATATGCATGCACAAGAAAATCTACTATTACATTATATATAATAAGGAGAAATAGAAGCAACCTTCATATTTCAGGTAGATGATTGGTTAAATATACTGTGGTGTATTCATATAATAAGAATACTATATTGAATGATAATCACGTTGTAGAAGAAAATTTAATAAATATAAAAATATCTTAGTGTCTTATGAAAACTGGTTATAAAATTGCAATCTTTATTGTTAGCTAGCTAGTTGCCTAGCTATCTATAAACTAATCTATGTTATATATTATAAAAATTTTATTACAAATTTTTCTGTGCATTTATTTCCAATACAAACTATGTAAATGCATATACAAATTTGCTAGCTGGTGTACATTGTGACCATTTAAATATTCTTCTTCTTTAGGATTTGTTTATTTCATAATTTATGACTTGCTCATAAGCATGTGCTCACTACTGAAGAAAGATGAATAGCAATTCTAATCTGTTTTACTATAAATTTTTACTATCAGCTACAAATGAACCCCAGTTCTTCTCAAAATGCTTAATCCATTTCTCTCTTTCATTTATTTTCCACTTCCCATAACCACTTACAAGGTGTTTCTTGGGAGCTGACTTTATTTATCCCTTCTACTGATTTCATCTTTGCTATACTGAATTACTCTTTACATTTTGAGACAAATCTCATACATTTTAGCTCATTTTTGTTCATGAAACTAAGTTCAAGTGAGATTTAAAATTTAATCCTATAACTGAACTGATAATCTTAAACTGAACTGATAATCTTAAAACTGATTCTCCCCTTTCACTGCAGGATAGACTGTGGTTTAAGGAAGAAGCACTCCTGCACATTTCTTGTCCCTCTTCGTTAATTACGGTACATGTCTACCTAACTAGATGAGGCTTAGCCTCTTTTTATTTGTATTTACTGCCTCCCTGAATAGCCCCACTGAATGTTGGTGCTCTTTTTGTGGAAGATATCCAATGCTGATTTTCCTATACATGATGGACATATATTCTGGTTTGACTGTAGTAGTCTATTAATATATCAATTGTCCCAATATTACTTCCAATTTATCATTGTCACTCTACAAGATGTCACAGTTTAGACAATAAATTATGTGACTTCCCCCCCCGCCCCCGCCATGGGATACATTTGAGGGGTTTCCTAGGATCCTGAGGGACTGTTGCTGCAAAGCTCTGGCTTGACTATTTCTAAGAGGCTGCCCCTCTACCCAAACCCCCAGATCATACCACCAGATGTCTACACATTGCCTGAGAGATAGGTAGAGTAAGATTATGATATCTCAAACCCAGAAACTCCTGCAGTGATTGCGCAACTACAGGAATCCCTTGCCTTGAAAAATGTTGGGCATCCAGGTTTCTCTTCTGCCTTCTCTTACATAGCCCTGCCATACAGAGTCATGCAGATAATGTCTAGCTAAGGGATACAATTCATGCAATCACCTTCAGTCTTCACAAATGACTCTCTTGGATTCCTCTATTTAGCTATAAGAGGAAGATTTTCTCACCCTTCTTCCCCAGATAGGAATAAGGATTTCTTCTTATTGTATACTTCAGAAAGATGATGATTACCACCATATACTTTCCCTAGCTCTCATGTTATATGTATAATACATTTACGATCTTAAAAGAAATGTTAAACAGCATGCTTTAAAAAGAAACTAGGATTTTGAAACAAAAGCAGGTGGAAATGAAGCAAGACCTACTGAAAACTTTCACTATCACCCATTCAATATCTTTGTCTGTGGAGGACCCATTTGGCTCTTAATCTTAAGAATGTCAGAGCATTTTAAGAGAAATCTATAAAATTTGGCTCCATTTCTAATTACTGTAATAATACCAATGGAAGTAGGCACAAAAGGTGATGACTGAGTTGATTTATTTTAAAGATAATGATAAAGATACTGTCTTTACTCTTTTGGATTCTATATTTGTTACCTTCTTTTTATTATGGTAGAGCATTTATAGAGGTTGTTGGATGACTCATTGTATAGAAAATTCTGCTGCATTCCAAGAAAAGTTTCATTATTTTATAAAAGCCTACCCTGAATCCAATTGGATCAATTATCATTCAGTGAGTGGGCCCTGAACTTTGCCCTGTTGAGCTTTCCTTCTCCTTCTTACTTTCCTTCCTAATTTTACCTGTCTCAATTCTAACTTTGTGTCCTATGATTGTGCCTAACATCCTACTTTCTGTGAAAAAATGAATCATGTTCCCCACAAAAGGCATGTTCAGGTCCCCAAACCCTGTATTGTGGGTATGAACACATTTATAAAAAGGACCTTTGAAGATGTTATTAATTAGACCAAGTTGAATGAGGGTAAGTCTTAAGCCAATGTGAGTGAAGTCATTATAAGCAAAAGAAATTGAACATGGAAGAAAATTTCACAGGAAGCAGCCAGAAATTGGAAGTCAATGGAACCTGAAAGAGAAAGGAGTAGACGTTGCCATGTGACAAGTAATCCCAAAGATTGCCAACCAGCCGGAAGACACTGACCTGGGAGGAAGGAAGCCTACTAACCTCTGAAACTGTGAGTCGGTAAATTCCTGTTAAACCAACCCATTAATATGTTATTTAAGTAGCTAAGAAACGAAGACACCTTTCCTAGATTCTTCCTTTTTTCTCACTCACCAAATTTTAAACTCTCTAAGAAATGGGTTATAGGTCCTATAGCATAAAATTACACTTTGACTATAATAGGAAAACAATGGACATTTATTGAATTGAATCATCAGATTTATATAGTTGATTTTAAATGTATTTGTTGAAGTATGCAGCTTTTAACAGTAGACTAAAATTGAAATAGATTTTTACATTATGTGTGTAAATTTATGGTTGATGATGGAATCTTAATTTACATATGGTACTTAAAGATTATAATATTATAAGATAATCTCAGAAACCCATGACGTAAATAGGGAAAACATTACCTCCATTTGACAGGGAACTAAAATGCAGCTAAAAGGGTAAATTACTTCCTGAGGTCAGACAGCTGTGAGTGGAAGTACTCACTCTTTTGATTCCAAAGTCTTTTCTCATTGTATACTTGCTCAACCACAGGAATCCCTTGCCTTGAAAAATGCTGGGCATCATAGTCCATTGTATCACTGTACCATAGCTAAGGGAAAATCTGCATTTTGTCTTTATTCAGATTATTCTGATCTACTGACATGAATAAATCATAGTAATGATTATAGATAATAAACTATCTTCTGGAAGCTCATGGCCAAGGTTTTTAGAATGATATTATTTATGTTTATCAGAGTACTCTTTTGGGTTCCATGTGCTTTTTACTTCCATCACTGCTGAAAGGAAGCTTCACAAAAACCTAATGCGTCCTTTATCATTTCAACAGAAAGCAGCATATTAATGAATCCTATTACAGAAAATTGGAATAGGGAAAATAGGATGAGCTAGATGGACTACTCATGGTGCTTTAAAGCATGGAAGAAAAGGCCAAGTCGCTGGCAATGTGGTGATGTAATTCGCAAGGAAGGCTGAGATTCCTGGGGTGCTTGCTCTGCTGTCCTGACCTGTAGGACCATGGGCTGCACTGTGCAGATGGCACTAGCAGGTTCCACCCAGAAGTACTCCTTGGTGAGCCAGAAATGGGAGAAAAGTGACTCTGTGGCTCCTGAGGTAGAAAATTTGAGGAGATCAAAATGAAAGGAGGGTGTGTTTTGGCCCTTTGCCTGATTGTAAGGAGGGGTTCTGACTTTCTGCACACTCATTAAAGAGATTTTCCTGATATCAGCTTCCCAGAAATTGTAGGGCCCTGAGGGAACATTACCTTTAGAAAACTTCTGGTTAAGGATCTGAAATCTCTGGACCCTATCCCAGAGGAACCAGCCATTTGGTATTATGGACTCTCTTCTAATTAGAAATTACCTTGAAACACTATTTCTATGCCTTATTATTTCAGATTATAAAACTGGCAGAAGGATGAGATGTTGTGTCCCTGAAAATGTATCATTAACCCCTGATTTCCAAAGTGAGAGAATAGAATGTTCCCAGTGTGCTAAAATGAATGGTCTCAGCATTGTAAATAACTTTCTTCATCTATTTTGTTTTCCCTTAGATTTATACCCAAAAGGATTGTCATTAAAGTGAATAATGTCATTATTTGAACAGGTATAAAATCTATTTCTTGTACAAATGGAAGAAGAAGAGAAACTTTCATTAGCATTTTTAATAAACTGCTACTTGAGACGTTCATCTTAGCCGCAACAATTAGGAGAAGGAGATTTACTTCCCTGTTAACTTATCTGGATTTTTTCATATAAGAAGCATATTATTATTTTGACCATGAATTGTTCTACTTTTCCATCTTACTCTCCCAAATTTCTGCTACAGTTTTCCATTTATACACCATAATTTTCTGAAATGATAGAGGATGAAGTAGGTTCCTTATGAGCAATCTTTGTTAACAATGATGGAAAGAAGAAAGGGTTGAGGTCCAGAATAGACCTACTATGAATGTAAGTAAAAACTTAAGAGTCCCTTCATACTTCTTGGTCTTTAACTCTGAGGCTCATAATTTATGTAACAGGCAGTGGACTGTGAGTACATCCACTGATCCCAAATATTATCATTGTGTGAAATAGTGGCAATAATTCTGAACTTAAAATCAATGTCAAGTTTGACTTCAGACCTCAACTCCTTTTTATAATGTGACTTGTTTCTCATTTGTAAAATGGGAATCAAGAGTCCTCTTTCACTCTGATAAGACCTTTCCAAATCCAATGTACCTCCATACGCAAAGGTAATTTAGAGTGAATGAAGTTTAGGTATTGTTTTCTCCAGGAGAAAAAAATATTTATATATCATTGTAAGGAAACAAAATAAAATTATATCAAGGTTACTCATGACTAGTAACAGGAAAATTTGAATTAACATATAGATTACTGGCCTGATATGCAAGTCCCAAACTATTTTCTCGTGATTTTAATCTCCTCCTTAGGCATATATGCATGATCTATATTGTGGTCTCAGGGAAAACCTGCTCATAATTTTCTTATGCAGACATCCTGTTCTTTTTATAATTCTCATGGTGCCACTGAGACCAGCCTGGAACATGTATCCAAGGTTTTATTATTATTATATTTTTTTTTTAGGGATTACAAATAGGAAGAAGAAGGTGAATATCACAAAACTATTTTATGAGACACAGCTTGTTCTTCATGTTCACAGAGCTTGTTCCATTCCCACCCTGTCATGCTTTTATGTGGTGAGCACTACTGAAATGCATTCAAAAACCTATTCCTAATCATCAGCCTTTTTTGAAATCTCAGCCCATATTCCTGACAAAATTGCTTGAGCACCTAGACCCAGCCACACCTGAAGCCATTTATACATAGATTTTTCAAATATGGGAGCAATAATTCCCTGACTTTCATTAAGTGTGCCTAGCTTATGTTTCTATTATTAATAACCAATGAGATTTAACACAAAATTCATCTTTAAATGCTTTGCAGAGACTGATGCAGGCTATATCTGTTGAATAAGTGCCTCAAATATTATTCATATTACTATTTTATACATTTGTAAATTGAGATAAATATTTTCTATGACATAAGATTTATGAAAAAAATGGTAAAGAAAGCTTATTCTTGATCTGAAAAAGGTTTTGAAAAGAAGGGCAAAATGTGGGATTAAATAAATTTTATTATTTTTTAATTAGCCATAAATTCATTACAAATTGACTCTTACATATAATTAGAAATGTTTTAAATCACAAACAAATCATAACCAATTAAAATATTAAGTGTTACATTATATTTTATATTTGTGGAATATCTGTAAGAAATTATAGCTGGATGTCTGATTATGTCTATATAACAAAAATGTTGATAAAAAGAAGACAAAGATGTTAAAATACACTTACACCATTTATTTGTAGCTTGTGAACCACTTCTACTTGGTTTAGTGAGAAATAAAGAAAAAATATTCTATCTTCTAATTACCATAGATAAGTCTTTTCATAAACCAGAACAAATGTAGAATTGTGGATCTCAACTTTACAGACAAGAAGTAATACTTATCAAAAAATTAGCACTGGATGTATTAACTCTATACTTTCTTCTGTCCCTGTGATGATAGGTCAGTTGTTGAAACTGTTTTGTTACAGTTATTTTCTTATTTAAGTTTCTTGGATTAAATCAAATAGAGCAATTCTTTCCATTGATAGTTTTCAAATTTGCATCATCACTGCAGTCTTAAAAAAATCTCTTTCTTTCAATATCCCCTGCATATGGAGGCATTATATTTGTTCTTATTTTACAGATACTAGTGAGATACATGAATTATTTCTTTTTGGATGATCAGAGGATACTGGAAATGTGATAAAATTTTAAAAATTGATAATGGATTCTAATTTTAAGTAAGATTAGATAAGAGAGTGCTGTACCCCCAAGGTCATGTAACATCTGAAAGTCTATTAATGAATCCTGGATAAGGGAAAGGACCATTAACTGCTAAATGCTGAAGATATTAGTCTGGTCATATACACTGAACAAGAAAAGTACAAATAAATTTAGGAGAAGAAAATGTAACATTGTAAAATTCTCTGCATGATATAAAAATATTCACCACAATAACTTGCTTATTTTAGTCTATATTTTCCACTTTATCATAGCAAAATATTAACTGTGGTTCACTGGTAGGGAATGTGAAGTCATTAAAGTTAGAACATATACTCAGATGAGAAAAATTTCTGATTTTTAAAACATCAGCAAAACAATCTTCTATAAAATGTGTATCAAATCTCTGTAGTCACAGTTGCAAGAAAACGTGGTAATGTTCTTCTCCACTACCATTTATAACATAAGCCAGAGCAAGTTATCATAATTTCCCACAAATTTTCTGTCATTTCTTTAAATCAGGCTGAGACCAAGTTTCATTCAAAAATAATCAAAAGCTATGATATTTCATGTGGTTTTCCTTTCTGTGCCAAATGCATTGTGCTATACCTGGGTCTTTCTTCATCATATATAACGCAAGATAAGGCACACAAAGAATGCACAATAAATATTTGCTGGTCAACCTCAGTTTCATCATTTAGTAAAATAGTTATATTTACTTTCTTGCTTCCTAGTGTGTTAAAGTACAATTGACTCTTATTCTTAAATTTGTTATTGTAAAATGATATAAATTTCACCCACCAGGAGTACAGATACTGGAATATAAAAAGCACTTTCTTTTAGAAAATAGAATGTGTTCTACTTTTTTATAAGTCATGAAAATATTCCAGAGAATAATATTAATATTTTGGATTTACTCCATGGATTCTAAAGAAAACTGATGCCAACAAAACTTTATAAAAGAGATTATTTAGATTATTTGCTTATATCAACAAAGAAGACAAAAAAAAAAAAAAAAACTGCAACCACAACATAAAGCATATCCCCATTACAAAGAATTCCAAATAGCACTTTCTTGCTTTCAGGCATCTATTGTGCAAGGTAACTTATGGAAGGGTAGAAAGAGAAAAATAAGAGGGGTTCAATATGGCAGATTTCATCATTAACTGAAATTTGGTTCAACAAATATATGTACCCATCTTTCATATGTAAGTTATTTTGGAAAGGATAGGGAGTTTGGGGAATAGGAAAGGAGAACTAGCATGAGCATTAAGAGTACATTTTTGTGTTTGTTTTTTTTTTAAGGAGAAATCATTTATTTCAATAGTTGCATTCAATCTATGCACACCAATTTAAAATTGTTGTCTCTATTTATTAGATGCAAATTATTCTCATACTATTAGTCTGAATTAACCCACAAAATGAGTTGAAACCAGGAAAAAGAATACTGTGATCAGAGCAACGATTTCTTGTTAACCAAAAATGGCTCACATTCGATCTTTTAAAAATTATATTTCAAGTTCACTCAGCATAATATATGTAGTTATGTCAAAACCAAAGAGAATGGCAGAGAAATAAAAAGAATCCCCAGGATGGCCATGTTGGAGTGTAAATGACAGGACCCAGTCTAGATTCAAGGAATGTTATCAATTATCTAGCTCAACCTTTGTATTCTGCAGCTGGGGAACTGAACCTCCTTACCAGGGAACTACCTTTCTCAAGGTCACAGGAGATGAGTGGTTAGACTCTAAGTTCTGGAGGTGGCCACACTCTCTAATTTCCTCACATTTATCACCATCCCTTAGCACAGTGCCTGGCATATAGCAGGTATTCTATAAATAAGTTGTGTGGATAGATAAATAAAAGAATGTATACATGAAGGAATGAATGAGTGAGAAGGTGACTGAGCTAGGCAAGACTACACTTTCAGGAACAGGAGTTTATCAGCTTCTGGGTAGTTTAGGTTGATGAGTTCTTTGTTACTACAGTCTCAAAAATGTTTGAATCATGTTGCCTGAGGAGACAATGCCAAGTACCTATTTAAGCCTGTATACCTTGGGGCATTTTGAAGTGATTGTAATCATCTTTAAATTTTCAGGGGTATTACTTATCAGTAGAGTTGTACCTATTCCACCATGGTATACTCAACTTTCTGAATCACTTTGGATATAACATTATTCACATCTACATTATGTCCCTAGTGGTGGTGATGGGCAAAGATACTTATTTATAGCCCAACTACAAACTATGTGAACACTCAATAGCAGGAATGTAAAGGATAATACAGCTCATTGTAACACAGTGGTTTTCAGAAATGAAGAGGGGCAAGGAGGGGAGAAAAGTGAAAAGGAGAAAGTTGTGAACATTTAAACTGATGAAAGAAGAAAAGCTGTTAGACTGGTTATAATTGGAACAGTATATCTATGTCTCAAAGGAATATACAGGCAATTGGAAAATACCTTTTCAAGTACAGGACAAAGGGAGGAAGTCAACAGCAGGTGTTGGTGTGTAAACAAGTCAAACTTAGGTGAAAGAAAAGCAGGCATGTTTCATTATGGATTCTTGGAAGCCATTCCCTGCAGATTTAAGTGGGTAAATTGAGAGTGACATTTAAAGTGGCAGGAGGCAGTTTAGGCAATAACTTCCGTGTTCCACACAGTCAGGTTCAAGTGCAACAAAGGTCTTTGTAAACAGAGTTCGTGGCAGTGTTTTGTGATAGAAGAGTGGTCACTAAGAGTGCTTAGGGACCCAGGTAAACTTCCAGCCTCCCTCCTCATCTCGACGCACAAAGGCTTGTCCCTGATGGAAGGAATGAGTTTTCACATTACAGTGAGGGCTCAGGGATGTGGAAAAGGCCATCTCTGTCTTGTTGGGTGACACATCAGCAGTATAGTAAGGAAGAGTTTGCAGCCCTCCTGGGGGATTCGAAAGTTGATAAAAGAAGTCAGTATCTTCCTGGTGGCGGGCAGTGCTGTGCATGGGAGTTGTTCTCTCACCTCCACAGGCAATCTGTAGGTCCTCCCTGGGAACATTTTCATAATCAAGTGTGCCATCCAGAAACTGGGGAAATGTGCTGGTGATTCTTGTGGGATGTGAGGAGAAGGCACTGTAGTTAGCTGACAAGGTGTCATCAATAGTGTTGAGGTCTTTTAACCCAAGTGTTTGAAGCACCCAGGGGTCCACAGGGGGCCCAGGTTGCTCTTCACAGGTAGCAAATTCACTGGAGAGGTTTCTCTTGACATTTTTGTGATGGGGAATCTCAGTAGAACAGTATCTCTGCTCTCTTGGCTTCCTCTTCCCACTTCTGAATTTTCCACATACTTTGGATAACTCATCTGATGACAATAATTTCTGGAGAATTAATATTTGAAAATACACACAGTTAGGTAATCAACTAAGATCACTTTCTTTTGTTGTCTAGTTACATTTCCTATGACTATTAGTAGTCACCTTAATTCCTTAGTAAAACTGATTGAATTTGTAATTTATGATTTTTTACACATGACTATATGTATTTGCATATTATATGTATATACTTATGCATATATAAAGCAAAACTGATTAGATAAACTTCTGTTCCTAAAGTAAACAAAAGATGACAAGTTTCTACCTAGAACTCTAATTCATATTCTTATTAGTCATTTGAAAGTTGAAAGGAACAGCTAGCTGTCTTGAAAATTTCACTCATGGAGGTAACTTATTACAGTGACAATAATAGCAACATGAATTGAGCATTGATTACATGCACTATCTCATTTCATATAGATACTACTAAAATCTCCATTAAGGAAGAAACTAGGCACAGATGTATTAGTAACTTGCTGAGCATCACACAGCCTAGATTTAACCTAAGCTGTCTGACTGTTGTCTGGAACTCACGACTGGAACACTATGCACCTTGGTTGCTTCGTATTTTATTGACTTTCATAAACCTCCCATGTGATATATATTCTATTTTATTAGGTCTTGGAAAACTGAAACCAAGAGAAATAAAGTTGCCTAATTAATATCACTTAATACTGTAATAACTGTCCTTTTTGATGGAATGGGGGCTAGACTTAGGAGCCCAGGCTAACAGCTCTAAGCAAGAGTGAATTATCTAAAGTCAAATAGGAAAGTAAAAGAATTGGATGTCTCTTAGACATGATAGCCACACTAATGTTCTATCCATCTAACTCTGTCTTTGGATTCACCTCTGTTATCTCAGCAATTTCCTTGACTGACTTTTGATTCCTAACCAACTGCTCCTGTAATTGTATGACTAAAATCTGCCACCTAGCTACTTCAGTGAAATGATACAAAAAAATTCTTGGGAAAGTGCTATATTTCCCTGAGAAAAATCCATCTATCCTTTTAATGGATTTCAAGGTCCATTGTTTATTATACTTCTTATATTTAATCAAGGCGTTTTACCCAAATAGTTTCCTTTCTAAGATTCACTTCTCTGTTTTTAAAAGCATACCTTGGCCTTTTCTTCAAGACATTTAACCAAAGCAGAATTCAGATATCGTCTGAGGTGATTATTCTCTTCATGTAACCTAGCGAGTTCTTCTTCCTTCTGTACCAGGGTATCTTGGAGCTGTAGACAACAGACAACAGTTAAGGCTACTCCACTATATTGATTTTGAAACCTTATAATAATGCCATTGCTCCTTAACCTGCTTAAGCTTGATTATTATTGTTTGTTTTATAAACGCAAACTTAGGGGTCCTTGTCCGCAGAGACCTAAACTGAATCCACATCACCCCCACACACTTGATTGTTCATTTTCCTGTTCTGATTTTTTAAAAAATTCTTTGCAAAATGTTTGACAAGATTATAGAACTTTTAGAACTGTAACCACAAGGGAATAAGAGAGGTATGCAGGAAAATAAGCTTCCTGCAACTGTTTAAATATATAAAAGGGTATTGAAAAAGTTTTTGCTGAATTCCTTTCTTGCAAATTAAATGGAAAAATGAATGGGTTGGTTTCCCTCAGTCACACATTTATCTGATTTTATGTCTATTAGATTAAATTACTCTCTCAGGAACAACAACAAAAAAACATGGAAATGAAGCAATCTTTAGAACAACTTTTATAAACATCATCCCTTGCCCAAGTAGCTAATTTTATGATATAAAAATATTATCACATTCAATAAATCATTTTGCCTTTCCAAAAGCCCTCTGAGAAAGGTAGCACAAATATTCCAATTTTATAGAAGAAGAAAAGGAAGACTGAAGAGTTCATAGAACAAAATATGTCTTAAGTCAGAGCTTGGCTGTATGTCTCCCTACAGGAGTATTTTGTTTTCTGTTGCATTGATCACCTACTTTTGATCACCTTGTGAACATATACCCAATTCGGTTCTAAACCGAAAGTCAACATATGAATGTAAAGAGAGAAAAGAAGAATTGTGATATTAAGGGTAGACTCGCTGGAAAATGGACTGCATCGAACATGACCACTCTCAATTATCTGTACACACCTGTTTATTTCGGTAGAGTTGAGAGGAAAGCTGGTCTTCTTCCCAGGAACATGAGTCCAGAATAGAATAATTGGAGTCACTGGATGATTCTGTGTAAACGTACCAAATGGACAACTGACAAAACCCACATGCAACTCATGTGCGATAGAGAAATTAATCAAAGGCCTTCAAACATTGAATAAGTTCAATTGCTTTCTAAAACATAGCTTTGCCTCTGCACAGTCAAGTAAAATATTTAAAGCACTCAGAAGAGGCAAGTAAGCTATGAAAGACATTTATAGACTATATGCTACACTAAAGAGGTGACTATTAGGAGTTAAGAGGTGTCATATTCTTCCCCAAAATTTAGATTCCCATTGGCTAAATTTATAAAAACTGTCCCTTCTGCATTATTAATTCATTCAAATATAGTTTGTAACAATTATTTCACAATAATGCAAGGAAGCGGTGGGGTAGCATATGGGAGCCCTGTATGATGACATGCATGTTTGTATTCTAAGTTCACAAATTTTGCTATACACTTGTTTATGTGTATGTTCACATATGAACGATATACTTCAATAAAATATTCAAATATTAAAAATATATATTTAATGAACCTCCCTCCATTTGACATAGCATTGCAATTCCACTGTTTTTCTGATTTTTCTCTTATGTTAAAAGCTTTACCACTTGATAATATAATGTTTGGCTCTGAAATCAAATCTTATTTTGCATTAAGTATTTTCCCTAGATGAATATCTCTGTCTGTCAGCTTGCCAGTTAAATCTGATAGAGACTATTTATTCAGAATTCTACATGGTAACATTTTGCACTTTGGTTCTCTGAAAATTTAAGATGAAATGTCTCAAAATTGTACTCAAACCTCATTTGTATCAGTAGTTATCATCCTTCTGTTATGTGTGCTTCTTTAAAGAATTTTTTTTTCATATTTGATGGAAGATTACACTTGGCAATAAAAACTATGCTAGGGCATACCGGATGGGTTTCCTTTTACTTGACTTGCCTCATGTAATACAGGACTGACTCTTGCTCTCCTTAACTTTAGCAGTGGTTACTAAAATATTATTTTAATTGAAGTGGTATGATGAATAAGGGGACAGTTATAATACTTTGGAAACAGTGATTCCATATCCTTAGACATTCTATTTTCTCTGGTGCTTAGGGTGGAAAATTAAAATCAACAACTTCTCCCTAACATATAAATGTATTTCAATGTTTTGGGTTTTTCTTTTGTGTGTGTATATTTTCTTAAATCCCCCCCCCCCCCAAATCATGTGGTGGAATCAAGAGTACAGATTTAATTCTTAGGCAGTCCAAGAGGTTTTCCCCAGGAACTTTAGTGTTAATACAGAAAATTCCTTTAATATTTATAAATACTGTGAACTAAGACAGGTTAAAATTAATATTTAATTTCCATCATTGTTATACTTCCCTCCAAAGTTAAAGTATTCTTTGGATAAAAAAAAGAATTCTTTTCCACTTATAAGAAATACTGTGCATAGATTTTCCTCTGGCTGTGATGAAACTGAGAATCTCTGAGTATACACTTTAGCTGCATTTTACAAGGCATAGGACCATATAACACAGTGAACCCCATGGTAGATGATGGACTGTAGTGAACAGTACAAATATGAGAATATTCTCTCATGAACTCTAACAAATAAGCAATACAAATACATGGTGTTAACAATAGGGTGATTTATGGGAAAAATATACCAAATGTGAACTATGGACTATAGTTATCAGTAATATTTCGATAATGGTCTTTCATCATTTGTAACAAATGTTCCAAAACAACACAAGGTGTTGGTGGTGGGGTGATATGGGAATCCTATATGTTATGCATGATTGTGATTATTTTGTAAATTCACAACTTCTCTAATAAAAAATTTAAAAAATATAAGATAGATTTCACAGGACTGAATATTAGGTATTTTAAGTGAGGTAATTCAAGTAAATTGCTTCCTATAGTGCCTAAAACATAGAATCCCTCAATAAATGCTGGTTACTACTGTTTACAAAATAATACAGTTATAAAAAAGTGCTATTGTCAATTGTAACCAATGTTCCACACCAACGCAAAGTGTTGGTGGTTGGGTGGTATATGGGAATCCTGTATTTTATGCATGATTGTTTTGTAAACGCACAACTTCTCTAACAAATTCTTTTAATAAAAATTATTAAGTTAATATTTCTCTGCATTCCTGAATTTCAAAAGAAATGCTTGAACTCATATTTTGACTCCAAAAGTGTTCCTCTAGAGAGGTATTTATAAAACTTTGACACAGACTCATGTTCCCTCAGTGACTTGGAAATCTCTAGCTCTAAGAACTGTAAGCTATAGGGAGAAATACATGTCCAGCAGGCTAGAGAAAGACTCCCATTTTCACTATTCAGCAAATACAAAATAGTAGGTTATATAGGCTGTAAAATGCAGGCGTCTTTGGACTTACTTTAACTTCCTATATTACCCCCTCTTCTCCAGGGTTCCTGCCATGATGCTTTGCAGCCATGGGTGCTGTGAAAGGGCCCCCGCTATACCAGGAAAAGCAGAACTTACCCTGTGCCTGTGGTGCTTGTTGGGTCTCTCTGTTGTCCAGGAGACCAGCAGCCCAGAAAGAGACCCAAGTCTCCCTGGAAACGTCAACACTAGATTCTGACGTTGTAGTGGAATACGGGCAATTATAGCTCTGGCCTCCTACAAAGTACTGGTCTTGGCAAGGCAGAATGGTGTTCTGTAAAATTCAGTACAGGGGGGTGGAAGAGTAGGGGACACAGGAGATGGGGTGATGATGATTTGGAGGGGTAAAAGGCAGGAGAAAGATGCAGAAATTAGATGCAGTGAATCAAAAACCCTAAAAGTATTAAGTATGGATATCACATCATTAATTTTTGAGAGTCAAGATATAATTACTATAATTACTAAAAGGGACTCAGCTCCTTGCTTAACCCTGTATTTTCCTCAGGCCCTCTGAGCAAAGACCAGACTAGTTACTATTGAATGAATCAAATTTGTAAAAATCCAGTATTATGTACTATTGCAATGCCTGGCCCATCTAACAGGCTGCCCAGGATCTAAGTAAAAAACATTCTATGTAACGAATCAGACATTAAAAACTAATTCTAAAAAGTATCTTAATTATATTTCTAATAACCTTTAATGTTAAGAATGTGAAGCCCAAAATGCTAAGGCTTAAATGGGTAAGACCTGACATCATATAGTTGAACCTCCTTACATCAATTTTATGTTAATTTTTGAATTAGATATTTGCTGTCTCTTTTCTTCCCTTCTTCTGGCATGACATGCTGCTGAATCGTATAGTGATCTGAATGGTTTGTTTCATGCATGCACACACACGATACACATCTACACATATCCCAGAGGTAATTAAAATTTTTCCCCAACTCCATCTCAATCCAACCCCAGGGCCATAAAGTCACTCTAAGTCTATGCATAATCAGAACTGAAATTAGTCAGCAAAGAGCAAGCTCTAGTTCCCTCCATCATTAGGTCTCAAATGCCCTTCCAAAGTTATCTTCCAGGTATTCTCCATTACATTCTGATCCAGTGAACACCCTTCTACATGCCCCGGCCTCCCAACCCCCCAATACACACACACTCCTCAACCTCAAACACAATCTTTCCAAATTTTCAAGCTGGGGCAGGTATGCAGCCTTCCTGGGTTAATTTGTACAACAGCCCATTCCTAATTATTTGTCAATGTTTAATCAAGTAAAAGCCATTCATTTCAGCAGAGTCCAGCTTTGGATAAATTCTTTTTGACCACTACAAGCCTTTTGTTGACTTGAGGACTTTCTTGGGCATAGCATAAGCAGAGAGAAAACAAATAAGAAGACGGAAAAAAAAAAAAAGTTAAGTGAATTAAGTCACACGTTGCACGTTGCACACTTTGTTAATGTTCCCAGCAAGTTAATTTGAAAAAAGTTCCGTTCTGAAATAAGTCCAGCTTGAGGAGTACAGACCAAAGAAATCCAGCCAAAAGGTTATCAAGCAGTATTTTCTTTTATTCTAAAAGCTTGTTTGCAGGCTCCTTCCCTGGGGTTATTATTGGAATCAGAGCTGAACTATTATGCAACTGACACCTGAGAAGAAAACAAACCCGAATACCCCTAGAGAAGTTCAAGGCCAAGTGTTTGCAAATATGTGCATAATCTAGAGGAAGAGGTGGAATGAAAAGTGAGTGCAGGTGGGCAGGGAGATCGGTACAGAGAACAGAAATAGCAGAGGGCAAAAGGAGAGGGAGGAGGAGGGAAGGGGGGTTGTGAGGGAGGGAGAGAAAGAAAGTGGGAGGGAGGGAGAAGCGGGTATGATAAGGGAAAGACAGAATAAGATAAGGGGGAAAGGGAGATCTGGGAGGTGCAGAGAGGACCCGTTTTAAAGGGCAGGTAGTAGAGAAATCTTGCTCCCAGGGTGGAGGAAGTCCTGAATAGGAAGCTTACTAGCTTGTAAAACCCCAGGTTCTGTCGGCGGACTAGCTAACGCCATCGCCTCACTTACCATCTTGCAGTGGAAGAAGGCGCTGCAGAAACTGAGCCCACTCTTAATTTTTCGGTAAAGCCCTTTGGCGCTTTAAATGGGACTGAGGGGAGGAGCTAGGAGAGGCGAGTTCTAATCTGCGGGAGTTTGCGGTGACGCCCCGGGGCTCTTGGCCAGCACCGCCCTCTGATTTGGTGCGAGGCTGTCAAACTGGTGACGTGGGTCGGGAGACTACCAGCCTAAGCCCAGTCACTCGCACCCCTGGCGTCTGCCGTGCAGGGACCGGGGACGTCCGGGTCGGGACCCGGGCCACGGGTCAGGGGCAGGGCCCGCGAGGTCCGCCTCCAGGTGCCCGGCGCCGCTTCAAAACCGGCGCGGGCGAGGGCCGCCGCCGACGAGGCGAGCGCGTCGGGGCTGCGGGTGCGGGCGCAGGGCGGCCCCGGCGCGGGCGGGGCGCGGGCGGCCTGCGGGGCGAGGGGCGAGCGGCCCTGCTTGCAGGCGTCGGGTCAGCAAGCCCGGAGCGGCTCAGGAATGCAAACGCACTGGAAGCCCAAGAAGCGTTGACACCCCAGAGTCAGGATTGCGCCTGTGTGTTTTCTGACCACTCGTTAACAAATTAATATCACCTGGCTCTATGATGTTACAAATGTATTATTTTTGTGTTGCTTTTTTGTTTTTGTTTTTTTTGCTTTTTTTGGCTGTGTCGCATTTTCCTCAACTATAAAGTGGCTTGTGGCGGTGACCTATACCCTTTCTAAAATGTAAACTTCACCAGAGCAGTTGTTTCTGTCCATTTCGTTTGCTGCTGTTTGCCAAGTGCCTGGCACAATTTCCAACATGGAATAGGTGCTCAATAAATATTTGTTGAATGTATGAATTAATGAAATCTGTGTTCAAGCTACAAATTTAAGTATCTAAAGTGTCTTTCTCTGTGATGGTCCTGTCTTCATGACTATATATAAGGATAATTTATAATAACTTATAATTTATTATAACTATTATGTATAAGAAAATAGTGTATATTAGTACTCCTCAACTGAAATATTTCTTTTCTGCCATTTTTCCTCTTAAGTTTCATTTTCACATAAGTTTCTATGGTTTTATCACAAGAGAAGAAAGACCTGCAACACCATGTTTAAAGCCATTCGTCTCCTAGTAAGAATAGCCAACTCTTATTTCAGCTTACCAACTAAATGAATATAAAGCAGTTGACAGTAACCCCAGGAAGCAGTGCTCTTGTTGTGCCTGTTTGGCAGCGTAGCAAATGAAGCACCGAGGAGGATAAGAAAATTGACCAATGTTAAGGCGTGACAATGTCAATGCAACATTCTGTTAACACTGGTGAAGCAGAAGTAAGAAGTGGCAGGGCCAGGATTTGACTAAAGAGTTCAACTCCAGTATCCATACTTCTGTTCTAACTACCACACATAATGCCTTTGGCTAGCTTTGCCTTCATTCCATTGTATATTACAACCATTTACGTGAGAGGTATGGTGTGGGGATTGAGGGAACTTCCTATTTTGACTTGCATAGCCCTTTCTCTAAAGGAAATTGATCCTTATTTATTCTTTGTACTGTACTTATCACCTATAACACTTAGCAAAGTGCCTAGCACACAGAAGATTCTCAGTAAGCATTCTGTGTCCAGAAAGAAGAAAGGAATGGAAGATGTGCCAGGTTTGGTGGCATGCTTTTCTCCTGTTCAAATACTATGTATTTCCAAACACTTTTAAGTGAACAGTATCCGGTTTAGGAAGCACTACCTGGGAGATAGTGAATTTCATTCCTTGACATTGGCTTACTACAGTGTCACACACTACAGTCAAAGACACAAGACAGTGATCCCCTCTCCTCTCAACACACACGGAGAAAGGAAGGACTGGCAACATGACCCTGAGAAGATGGGGAAAGCAGATTAAAATCTGTTTAGGTTTTAAGAATCAATGATCTTGTCCACAACAAAGAACTACGCATGCTTTGAGTGCTGGTAACTTGCAGTATGCTTGGCAAACCTCTAATTAGTTTTGTGATGAGCATCATTGCTTTGAAAGGTAAAGGACTTGTCTTGCTTTTGGAAGCTTTCACAAAGGAGACGTGAGCCTCTGGAAGATACACATTTTGTTTTTTGGGGTTTTGGTTTTTTTTTTTATCTCTAAAAATGATGCTGAAGGGGTACCTGAGCAAATGTGGTATGAAAAAAAAAAGAGCATAGAGACTTTTGCGCCAAATATCCCTGGGTTCAAATCCCTACTCTCATCTCTAAGACTCAACCACCTGGGACTATATTTTCAAGGTACCTAAATCCTCTATTAAATCATCTAGTAAATTATGAAAGTGATGCCAACCTCTGAGGTTTGCTTGTAAAATCCCTAGTTCACTGCCTAAATCATGAATAGTAGCTATTATTACTGTTAGATGGAAGAAATCTGCCTATTAACTTATACATCACTGTGCCTTAAAAGTAACTGAAATAAAATCTACTTTTATAAAACCGTTTATTTTGAGGGTGCGAAATATTTTTTAAGAAGTCTTTGATTTTAAGCATGCAAATGTTCATAAATCATTAACTACTCTAGGCTCGTAGGAATGGGAGTGTATATGGTGGCAGAAAATCCCTGAAGTTAAAAAGTTAAGCACTATTAACAGTTGAAGATATATCAGAAGTTAAAGCGTTTCTGAAATCATAAATAGATGGAAAAATTTTTCCAATTGTAAGGTCTGATTTAAGCACATCTTTTATTTCCCAAAGGTTTATTTTATTTATTTCTCTCCCCTTACCCCCAATTGGCTGCTCTCTGTGTCCATTTGCTGAAGCACATCTTTTTAAAATCATCTTCTGCATAAGCATATGCTTTATTTTTCTTTGTTCGACAATTATTTTTTGAAAAATTCATCAAGTAAGCAATGAAATGAAATCCTCTGACAGTTTGATATACATATATATGAAAGAAAGAGGTATGTCCTCCTTAGAGATTGAAACCCTTGTATATATATATTTTTTCCCTATGAACAATAAGATCAGTTAAAAACTACCCTTTGTATTGTGCCTGAAGGGATGGTGTTAAAAAGGGAGGTGCTAATAACAGCCCAGTTGTTGAATCAGGTAGTGCCTCCTGCCAGGACAAAGATATAACAAAGTAGGAGGTAACCTGACCTGCTCACAAACCAAGTTAGCAGATAGAAAAGGGTAGATAGAGCATGTTCAGAGGTGGGTTGGGAGTAAATAGACTGGCATATGGAATGTTCTTTCATTTCACCCCTGGAGGACACTTTATTCGATTATCCCATTAGTGGATTCAGTAGCATATTATAAAAGAATGATTTTTGAATTCTCTTTACAAACACAGCTTTTTCCCATGGCTTCAGAAGCTGAATCTCCAGCTAGTGAAAAAGATAGTATTTCTGCTTTCCTTTATTAATAAACAAAATCATTATCCTCAGAGAAAATTCCATATATTGGAAGATCAACATGATTTTTTTAAAAGCAGATCTGGAGAACCATGACACATTTAGTTTGTTGAGGCATACTTCTTAATTTCACAATTCCAGAATGATGTGCAATGGTTAGTCATGTTGATATAGAGACTTGCCTGCTCTTCAGTACTTTCATGTCAACACAGCTTTCTAATAACCATCACATAGGCAATATCTTATGCTATGGTTAAAAAAAAACAACTTTCTACAAGAAGAAAAGTTGTTAAAAGAAAGTCAACTGTTAATTCTGGCAACAGAATGATAACTAAATTAGAGAAAATTATATCAGATTATTAGCTAGAAAAGAGAAAGTCCTTGGGTAAATTAAATAATGAAATGTCCAATTTGGGAATAACTCACATTATCTCTATATGGAAATGACATGGGTGAAGAGATTTGTTGTACTGTTTTATTGGTGTTTCAGCAGGAATTTATTTTAATAGCTTTATAACTAGTGTTAGTTCATTTATAGACTCATTAGGTGATTGCTTAACTTTTCAATTATACCTGACTGCATCTTATTAAAGAAAATCATATACTATAGTGATAGTCACAAATTTGAATTCTCAAGTCTAGGGATTTTTCTTTCAAAAGCCAACTATCTACACGATATTTGAAGAATATCTAGCAAATGGATGCAGACATGGATTTATTATGTAAAGTGAAGGAAGCCTTTTCTGTGCTCAGCAGCATTGTTTCGTGGCCTTCCTCATAATATATTACTTAAACACAATATTTGAGCAAACTTGAATAAATAGTTGAGGCTTAGGAGCTCCCATTTTCTCCAGACCCTGCCTGGCCACCCTGCAGGCAGACAGGATCAGTACCCCAGATACCTGTAACCTATTGTGCCTTGGTCACTGATTGGGAAGCTTTGCTTTGCTGGCCAAATGAGAAAAAAATAATCTCAATACTACTATGAAGATGTATATAAAATGGTGAAATATACTTTGCATCACCTCAAAGTTTAGAGATGTGGAAACCCAGTCAAACAACACAAAGCAAACACATCTCAATTCCCCATTACTTTACTGGAAAATAATTAAAATTATGGGTTATTATCATTACCATAAAACAGGCATATGGTATTCCAACTATAACTTAAAATAAAACGCACCTTCTTTCAGGAGCATCAGTATTTTCAGAAACTTAGCTTTAGTGCCTTCATTGTTCTTGAAATTTTTCTTAGAGAATTTTGATCTAGAGATTAGCCAATATGGTGCTGACTAGGCATTAAAGATCTGAAAGGTGAATTTGCACTGGTCATGGTATCTTCAATTATATGCTGAAGATAACAGAAGTAAGGAGGTAATGGCCTGGTTTCTTTAAAAAGCTTAGTTCAGAAAGTAATAGAAGCAAAATTGGTCAACTGAGACCCAATTCCTTAAAGGCCTGTAATTATCAGAGAAATGGAGAAACTGTGATTTGTTTCATGAAATAAATACAAAAAAGCATATTTAAATACAGAATGTTTAGCTACATTCTAAATATATATATCTACAAAAGTATTAACTGAGATTTGTTAGCCCGGTATTTTGTGGCAAAATCACTTTATTTACAATCAAATCTAAAACCTTATTTGAAATTAGTATCAATGAAATTAGTTTTAGTTATACTATTCTTTTCCCCTACAAAATGAAAGCAAAATACTGATCTTCAGTATTCAGCTAATAGAGGCTTTTATATATTCTAAAACTGAGAAAAATACAGAGAAGCATAAATGTTTTGAAATTAATCATGCATAATGATATTAGAATGAACAAAATCATTCTAATATGAATAAAGGGCCCTGCTAACAGTAAAGCAAAATTTCAATATCCTCTATGAATGTTAATAAACAGAACCATAGTGATGACAGTACAGATAAGTGCAGATAATTCTTCTTTGTTTTATCTAACCAGAAGCCTTCCTGCTGCTGCTGCCTCTTTAACAACAGTATCATCACTGCGTATCTAAATCATAGCCAAAATTTCAAACAACTTATACATTTCAATAGCTTTATTTATAAGTGAAAGGGCAGCAAAAGACAAGGAAACAAACTGACCAACCTCTTTTTACAAAACGGATATTGTCCTAAAATTCAACTGGGAAAAACCAGTTGCATATTGACAGAAATTGCATATTTTTAAAACTGATTAGCAAACTGTTCTTTGTGTATTCTTTAATCTCTTGTTCTCATTCTTTGTTTATAAATGTACATGCTTATGTATTTACATTTATATATACAAATGTATCTGGAGGAAGCAATGAAACTTACTGCCTTGAAATATTTACAAAGTTTTTAGGCAACAAAGATTATTTTCTTCTCCTTATTTTTAACAATTCACTTGTGAAGAGATTTATTTGATTAGTGAGATCGGGAGAAGGAAGGCAGCATTTTCTTCCCCATGTTGATGCTAGCAGCTACATGACACATGCTTTCTCTTCTCCACCTAAAGAAAGCTTACAGGAACAGGCTCTGTCCCATTTGGAGTGGTGGGTGGCCACCCCAGTGTCACTGATAGTAGGATGAGTAAATATATATTATTCAACAGTAAATATCTGAAAGCCTACTAAAAGTATACTTATAAGTTGTATTCTGTGATCATTGTTTAAATAAGTTAACTTTGATTTCGAACTATCTGTCTTTTGTGTCTATCATGCTTTGTAATAAGGTAGAAATAATCAGACGAAAAGAAGAAAATCTATGAAGTACAGACATATGAGAATGTTTCAAGAATTTAAAAATATTCCTATCATTTAAGCCAGCAAGGATGAAAGAAATTAATTTATGAAAATAAGAAATTCAAGCAAAAATGTTGTACAACATTGTTCATCATATCAGTATGGAAAACATTTGTACAAAAGTATCTATTAATAAATGCCCACAGAAAGGACTATACCAATAAATTACAGTATATCTATAATATGGATTGTGTATCCATAGAAAATATTTTTGAAAAAAATTAAGACATGGAAAACCACGTTATCTATATTAAATTACAAGCAAATAAATATATTTCTATAAATCAACAAATAAAAGAAGAAATATAACAATATGTTAATGGTGTTTACAGTTTTGTAAGGCAAGTACTATGATTATGATTCTGTTTTTCACCCTCCTATATATTCCAGAACTTTTATAAAGAGCAATTTTGCTTTTATAATCAGAAGTTATTAAAATATATCTGAAATCACACATGATCGCAAGTGATATTTTTCTTTGTGGAATAACAACATATTTTATATTAAAGCAATTTGAACAGTACTGATAGATAATATCTGTGTGTATATTGGTTAAAACAAGAATTCCATATGTTTCAATATTTATTCATATTGACAAGGTGAAGAGTGAGGTTGGGAGCAGAGCCATTGGGGTGTGGGATGGTGAAGGCAGGTGGAGGGAGTGCAGAAATGTTTAGATGGCAGATGAGCAGGATTTGTTGAGAGATTGCCAGGTTTTTCACCTGAATGGGTAGGGACAGTTGTCCCTGGATAGTTCACAGAAGCAGAGCAGGCTGGGGATAGAGGATACAATTTGAGATCTATTTGGAATCTGAAGACTGTTTTATATGTGTGTCTGCAGCCCCAGGAAGAACTGGACTGGATATCAACCAGGGAGTAAGGAAAAAAAAAAAAAATATATATATATATATATATATGTATGTATGTATGTATGTTTCAACATCTATTCAAATTTACAAAGTGAAGAGTGAGAACAGGAGCAGAAAAAATTTTTTTCTTCCCCAAAAGACCAAAGCTATTTTAAAAATTGTGGAAATCTACAGAAAGGATAAATATCAATACAAAAAAAAGTCACTTTATTTAATATTACATTGCTCCAAAACACCCATAACTATAAAGATTTAGTAGGATTTTGACACCAAGATGAAAAGATGGTAAAATACAAGAAGGTTGGGATTTTTACTTGGATACAGAACATAGTGTTCAGCATGAAAATTAAATATGGTATGTTTATAACCTTCAAATTAAAACAAAATTACTGAAGAGATTAAATAGAACGAGAAGCAATAGGTAGAGGTAACAAGTTGGCAGGTTCCAGTCAAATGACAGATATTTCTAACACTCAGTACCATGTAAGGTGGACTTTGATACTCTGTGATGAGAGCTTGGTCACTAGAGAAATTCACAAAGAGGCTGCATTACCCATGATCTTAGATGTTTTATATCTCATCCATACACTGGGAACACCGGGAAGAAATATTTTTAAATATTATTTCCAATTCTAAGAACCCAATTCAGCATGATTTTGAGATTTAAAGTCTGTCTTTTTAGTTAATTTCCATATACACCTTGAAAGGAATAGGGGAGCTCCTTGCCTTTGCTGAGAGATCTGAGAACTTCCATTGGAGTGAAAGGTGAAAGAGGAGACAGCAGCAGTGAATGAAAATGTTGGTATAGAGTAGGATCACTGCTAAGTCCCAGTTCTATAGTATCTTTCTATTCTAAGAGTCACTAGGTACTTTGAGCTAGTAGGGAAATTAGGAAGAACAAATTTAGTGAAGAGGGTTTACTGAATCCTGCCCAGGTCTTAAGGACTTAGGCGTTAGAGCAAAGAGAATTTGGAGCCACAAAACCTTCATGGGTCATGTTACATTGAGTCATAACTTAAAAGAGTTCAAGAGAAACTTAAAGGTCACCGAGCTGAGCCTTCCTCCTACACTGATGCTTTGATTATGCCTGTGGGAACTCCAAACTGAGACCCACTGTAGGTTTACCAGTAAAAAATACAGTTAAAGTGGAAGGTAACATTTTATTTCAGATATAAATTAAAATAAAGAATACAAGAAGGAAAAAAAACAAAGCCGAAGAAGGAGTTCAATCCGAAGAGGAGAAGAAAAATATGAAGACTCTGGCTCACTGAAGCTTTGCTTTTATTGAGGCTAATCCACACCAAGGTAAGTATTATTCCTTTGTTTTTTTTTGAAACCAAGTTTTGGCCTGTCATCTTTTGCTATCCTTCAATTAGCCATTTCAGTGTAGGCAGCAGCTTGGGCTACTCCTTTTGCATTGGGAATGTGACTATGCTGTAGTTGGCATTGAATATATGGAACAGTGAAATTCTTATATATTTAATGACCCTCAAGAATCACACTTCTAGATGAAGTCAGAAAAATGAGGTAGAAATTGTGGGAACACATATTTATGATCAATAATTGAAGGTACTTGTTTTGGAGTTGTCAAAAGAAAAAAAAAAGAAATGATATTCCTTAAGAAATAGTGGACTCATCATGCCTGAAGGTGCCAGGAAACAGAGATACTATGTAGTGAATGCAAGCAGGCATTCTTTCAAAAAGCATGTGCATCCCACCTAAATTTCATGCTGCCCTATGTAAGTACTGGGGTTAAAGCACTGGACAAAACAATCATGGTCTCTTTCTTCATGGTATTTATAATGTGGACAATAGTGATATTGCACATATATTTATTTAAATTGAAATTGTGACAAGTCCTATATGAAAGGGATTATACGGTGTTGTGGAAGTCTTGAACCCATGTTCTTAATCCATTGGAATTGGGGGAAGGAAGCTGAGCATAAGTGTAGATGTCAAGGATATATTCCTAAAGAGATGACATTTTAGCCCAGACTTGAAGAAAGAGTAGGAGTTGGACAGTGGAAAAGAGTAGGGGAAATATGTATCAGGGATGGGGGAGGAGCACATGCAAAAGCTCTGGTGCTCACACTGGGAAAAGGAGGAGTGGTGACGAATGAAGCAAGAGATGGGTTGGGACTACATCAGGCAGACATACAGAATATTGGGTTCAGACATCTATCCTAAGAGCAATGGGGAGTCCTTGAAGGGTTTTAACTGGGGTGGTGAGCGTGTGGGGGGTGAAATTAGATTTGTTTCAAAGCACTAAGTACTGGGTAGAATAATAGCCTTCCAAGAGTATCTGAAATGAGATACTTTCTCCAATCAAATACTCCTTGGGCATTTACCCTTTTGAAATACTTGATCCCATTTAAAAACAAAACCAAAGCATCTCTTTCATTGATTCAGTATAACTTCTAAGGATTCATATCTATGGATTCATAAAATTTAGAGTACAAATGGGCTTTAGAGATTGTCCCATCTAATTTCTTCTAATCTCCTGAGACTCATGTAAGAGGTTCATCAAATTGCCCAAGGACACTGATTGTTAAATCCAAAGCTAAAACTAGAAGGTCTCAAGATTCCCATCAAATCTTGCAAGAAAATTAATTATATTAGCCATGCTGTGTCACCTAAGTATCATTATGCAGTATAAGAAGCTTATAATATAAAAAGCACCATATTTTAATATTAACATGAACTCTGCCTTTTTTAAAAAGGAGGTAATTTCAAGATATTTTTAATGCAAGTGGATTTAAAAAGTTTCATGTAGAAAAAGCAGAAGGGAAAAGGCATGTAACACATGCAAAGGCTTAACTTTTATTGTGTAGTAACAGTACCTATAAACTTTGTTGTGCCTACTATGAATATATCATTGAAATTATTGTATTTTATTAAGCACTGTACTCTTTGTTCATGGTTCCCCAATCATTTCCTGACCAATTTTGTTCTTAAACCAAAACGAATTTGTACTTTGAGAATTTGGTCCATATTTCCCTCTTGCCATTGGCTGTGTAAATGTAGAGTCTAATCTGTGACCTGCCCAGAGGAAGGGTAGTCGTTTATGGTACTAATTTTAGGCTTTGCATTTCTTTCATTTCTTCTGTCTTTCCTGTTTTTCTTTTCTATTACAGCTTCTTGTATTTTTCCATCCCTGAAACAAGCTTTAAATGTTTTCTAGAATGAGATATTAAGGAATAAATAATAAAAGAACTTATACAAATAAATAGGGAATTCTAAAATTACAATACAAAAAATTGTGACAATGGCCACCGTTTTAGTTTGCTAAAGCTGCTGGGAGCAAAGTACCAGAAATGGTTTGGCTTTTATAATGGAAATTTATTAGGGGAAAATCTTACAGTTCTAAGGCTGTGAAAACGTCCAAATCAAGCATCATCAGAGATGCTGTTTCACCAAGGTGGGCTGCTGGTGGTCCTGGAGTCCAGATGCATGGCAAGGCAAAATGTCGGTCCATCTCTGCCTTCTCCAGGCTCACTCACTTTCTCCCAAGGCTCGGCTGTGTGCCATCAGGTATATGGCCCATCTCTCCTGGGGCCTCACCTCTTCAACTTCAGCTACTCCACTGATTGTAGTCTCTGGCCTCTCTCTCAGCTTCTTGGTGTTTCTCTGTCTTTCTTTGGCTGTAGGTGATTCTGGAGTCCTTCCTCACTCTTCCTGTGTACGTTCCATTTATTTAAGACTCCAGAAAAAGGATTAGGACTCATCCTGGGTTCTGCAATCTAACCAAGGGCCTTAACTGAAGGGGTCCTGTCAAAAGTGATCTAACCAAATTGTCCCACATAAATAGGTTTGCATGCACAGAAATGGGTTAGCTTAACAACATAATTTTCTGAGGTCCACAAAAGACTCAAACCAGGACAGACACAGATATTCAGAGAAGAAAATAAACAAATGATTACAATATGTAAACTTGTTAACCTTACCAGGTATTCTGAAATGTCTACACACATTTATAGATAATTTTACAGTAATAATTTAAAAAAATTGTTTCCTACATTTTTTAGTGTAGTCTTTTTCCTTTGCTTGTGTGGCAGATTATACTTTTCAAAATGGACAAAACATTATTTCCTTCCCACATGTACTAATAGAACCGTGCCACTACCATCAAGAGATGGAGTCTATTTCCCTTCCTCTTGAAACTAAGTGGGACTTTGCCTCAATCAAAAAGAGTGGGGCAGAACAGTGTGACTTCTGAGGTCAGTTCTTAAAAGAGGTGTAATGTTGGGGCATTTTTGGAACCTGAAGTTGTCCTGAATGGCATTGCAGGGACAGATGCAGAACATTATATGTCCTGCCACAACCTACTGAATGGACTCTGAGAGAGTATAAACTACAATGTAAACCATCATCAGTGCTGTGTAGCAGTGCTAGAAAATGCATTTGTCAATTGCAATGAATATACCACACTAATGAAAGAAGTTGTTGATGTTGGAAAAGTGGGGGGTCTGGGGAGTGGGGCATATGGGAATCCCCTATATTTTTAATGTAATATTTTATACCATCTATGTATCATTTAAAAATAAATAAAAAATATATTTTAAAAAAGTTGATAGGACTCTCTCTCATTCTCTCTCTCTCTCTCTCTCACTGGCTCTCAGCCCTTACCTTTCAGTACCCAGCTGCCTATTATGAGGAAGATCAGACCACATGAAGAAGCTACATGTATGAAGGTGTGCCAGTCGACAGCCTCACGTCTCAGCCCACAGTCAGGATCGGTATCAAAACCTGTGAGTGGGAGAGCCTTCATACGATCGCAGGCCCAGCCTTCTAGCCACACCAGCTGACCTGGCTCGGAGCAGAGATGAGCTAGTCCACCTGAACCCTGCTCTGCCCAAAATGTGGATTTGTGAGCAAAATAAATGCTATTGCTTTAAACCAGGTTTCTCAACTTTGGCACTACTGACAGTCTGAACACAATTCTTTATTGTGGGGGACTGTCCTGTGCATTGTAGCATGTTTAGCAACATCCCTGACCTGATGCCAGGAGCAGCACTACCCCTAGTTGTAACAATCAAAAATGTCCCTTGGAGTCAAATCACTCCCTGTTTAGAATCACTGCTTTAAGCCACTAAATTGTCAGATTATTTGTTATACAGCCAAAGTGATAGCTGGTCTTTTCCTGTCCTCTATGTCCTCCCTGCCATCCATCCCCACTTGCATAATTTATGTTCAGAAACATTTATAAATAATGCATAAGCCACAAACTATACACGGCTATTTGTTACATCCTTTTACAAAAATGTAGGGGCATATTATATAAACTTGTCTACATCTTTCTTTCTCGTTCAGTGATATCTTGTAGAAATGAAGTAATTTTGATGCATTCTATTTGATTAGGTATAATATACTATATTAGCTAAATTCTTAAATTGACTAAATAATATCACATACTATATATTCAATAATTCCTCTCTTCATGGATATTCAGATCATCCCATTTTTAGTTTCTATAATAAAATATCTTCATGTATATATCCTTATATATTGGTGATTTATGCTTAGGGATAGATCTCCAGGAGAGAGTATGCTAGGACAGAGATTTTATAATTTTAATAGATGTTGCTAGACTGCTTCTTTCTTAATTGGTTGGAACACTTCACATTTTAATTAGCAATAAACAACTACTTTTCATCTGTTCATAAAATTTCACACCCCTCATATACATATATATGTGTGTGTGTGTGTGTGTATATATATATATATATATATATATATATATATATATATATATTCATTTAGGTCCTAGTCTACCTAGCTAATTTCTAAGTATTTTCATGTGTGTATGTGTGTGTGTGTGTGCACTCTTATGAATGAGCTTTGTTTTCTATTTCTATTCCTTGATGGTTCAGAGATGAGGAAAAACTATTCATTTTATATGTTTATCATATACAGGATCCTTATAAACTCATATTAATTCTAACACAATTTTTCTAGACTCTCTTGGGTTTTCTAGGTACATAATCATATCAACAGCAGAAAGAAGTGAAACTCTCTCTTTTTCCAATATTAATACTAGTTTGTTTTCTTATCCTATTGCTTTCAGTATACTTCAGCCAATATTGAATATTAATGTGAAAATCCGGCATACCTATCTAATCTGTGACTTTAAATAAAATTCCTTTAATTCTTTGCTATTTATAACAATATTTGTTGTTTTATTTGCACACAGCCACTTCCTTTCATTCTGATATATTTGGTGTTGTTATTAGAACGGGTTACTCAATTTTATGAAATGCCTTTTCAATATCTCTGTCTATAGGTTTACTTATACTGAATCACTCATCCATTACTTGAATACATTAATTTGGTCATATTGTACTTTTCTTTTAGTATTTTGATGGTATTTACCTCTAGATTTATAAATGGAATTGGATTCATAGATTTGTTTTTGTTTGTACTTAAGTTGTGCTACCTTCATGAAATGTGTTTGGGATAGCTCCATTTTCTGTTCCTATAATGTTTAAATAACTTTAGATGTATTTGCTGATTAAAGATTTGATAGAAAGCATCTGTAAAATTATGTCATCCTTCATTTTTTCTACAATTATTTCTATAATTATTGATCATTTAAAGTTTCCCACTCAATATTCATTCCATTGAAATAATTATATATTTTGCTAAAAATCACTCATTTTCTCTAGGATTTCAAATATGTTATCATACAACTACATATCATAATATTTTATCATTTTTTAAAAAACCTTCTGTAGTTAAGTCTTATCTCTAATCTTGTATATTTTACTCCCTTTCTATTGTCCTTAATCAGGTTTACTGATTATAAAATTATCATTTTTATGGAATTTCTTCAAAAAAGGCTTTTGATTTATCTTACATATTTATATATTTTTGTCAAAACCAAATAAGGATTATAATCATCCACATTTCACGGGGTTATTATGGTGAGGATTAAATGAGTTAAAATTCACAAATTTTGCTTTCATGGAATTAGAATTACTCAAATTCCAAAAGAATTATAAAGACCAAATAATGTCTTCTATCATTACATATCGACCCTTTTTATATCCTGTTTCGTGCTTTCAACCTGAAGCCTTCCTTCTAATAGTAATGTATTCTTTTTTTCTTCCATTACCTTCCCTCCTTTTCCCTTTCTTCCCCTCTTCTTCCTTTCTCTCTTCTCTTTTACATTTACTTTGAGATTAAAAAAAATATATATATATTTTAAGATTTATTTATTTTGTTTTATTTCTCTCCCCTCCCCCCCCACCCTGGTTGTCTGTTCTCTGTGTCTATTTGCTGCATCTTCTTTGTCTGCTTCTGTTGTTGTGAGTGACACGGGAATCTGTGTTTCTTTTCGTTGCATCATCCTGTTGTGTCAGCTCTCCGTGTGTGTGGCGCCATTCCTGGGCAGGCTGCACTTTATTTCGCGCTGGGTGGCTCTCCTTATGGGCCGCATTTGGGGCTCCCCTACGTGGGGGGCCCCCCTGCGTGGCAGGGCACTCCTTGTGCGCATCAGCACTGCACATGGGCCAGCTCCATAGGGTCAAGGAGGCCGGGGTTTGAACCGCGGACCTCCCATGTGGTAGACCACTGGGCAAAGTCCGCCGCCTACTTCAAGACTTTAATCACTTCTTTCATTATGATTCTTGTTAATAGCATTGAGCTGAATTTTCAAAAAATCCAATTTAAGATTGTATTTCTTTTGTGGGAGATTATAGTCCAGTCTTTGTTTATGTAATAATTGATAAAACAATTTATATCTTTCCTTTTAATGCTTTCATTTATTTGGTATATACTTTTAACTTTGCTGGCTCCTTTTTCTCCCCTTTTATTTCCTTATTTGTGTTTGGTCAAGTTGTTATTCATAACATTTTATCACCTTGTTAATTTGGAAATTGTAGCATATTTCTCCATTATTTCATGGTTGCCTTTCTTTTCTGGATGTTCATAGTCAGACACATTTCTCTCTACCAGTATTCGACTAAAAGATAGTCTTTTACCTACCTGCATAGTAGGTATCTTTTCTAACTGTTTTATCTATATCATCCAATTCAGTCCTCACAACAACCCTGTAAGGTAAACGTAATAGTTAAATCTTTTTACGACTGAGAAATTAAGACATTTGCCCAATTTTACATAGGCATTAAGAGGAGGAAGCAGACTTTTTAAAACTAGGTAGTCTGATTTTGGCCAAATTGTGTAACTCTGAATTACATACTGCCTCTCATAACCTTTGCTATTTCACTCAGGAAAGCATTTTATTTCCTCTATAAAATGAGAATGAGATGAGATTTCAAACATAGCTTACCTTCCCTGCTTCTTACTTTCCTCCGCACCTTTCCAGAACTTTGAAGTGCCTGTATACTTTTTTTGCGAAAAACTTTTTCCTATATATTTTTTAGATACATTAGAAATTTAGTTCTCAGTATAATTCTTACCAATACTTTTAATATCACAAATTAAAATGCAATATTATTTTCCTAATCAAAATAACATTAAGGAATATTTTAATATTCTTAAAGTTATAGTCACACAAAAATAAATGGGTACGACATTTCTGTAAAGCAGTTTGGTGATAGATATAAATAATAATTACATGTTAATACCCACTTACTCATTAAGAAAAAGGGTGAGAAAATATTCATAAATTAAGACATATATATAAACACAAATATGTATAGGAGAAAATATTTTGAAACCAAATATCTAATAAAGGTTTAATATCTAGAACATATAAAGAAATTCCTCAACTTTACAACAAAAAGGTAAAAAAGCCAATTTAAAAATGGGCAAAAGCCTTGAATAGACATCTCTCCAAAGAAGATATACAAATTATCAGAAAAAAACTTGAAAAGATGTTCAATATCATTAACCATTAGAGAAATGCAATCAAAACAACAACATGCCATTCACACACATTAAAATGACTTTCATTAAAAAATGGAAAATTTCAAGTGTTGGAGAGGATGTGGAGGAAAAGAAACACTCATTCACTGCTGGTGGCAATATAAAATGGTGCAGCTGCAGAAGAAGACTGGTGGTTCCTTATAAAATTAAATATGGAATGGCCATGTGACCCAACAATCCCATACCTAGGTATATGCCCAAAAGAATTGAAAGCAGGGACTCAACCAGATATTTGTACACTGATGTTTATAGTGGCATTATTTACAATCGCGAAAAGATGGAAGCAACCCAAGTGTTCTACAATTAATTACTGGATAAACAAAATGTGGTAAATGCATACAATGGAATATTATTCAGAATGAAGTTCTGAAACATGCCATAATATGGATTAAACTTGATGACACAGTGTTTGGTGAAATAAGCTAGACACAAAAGGACAAATCTTATACGATAGCACGGATATGAAATAATTAGAATAAACAAACTCATAGAGTCAAAATCTCGAATACAGGTTACCAGCAGATGGCGTGTGGATTGGGAAAGGAAAACCAAGGCTTGAAATATACAGATTTCCTATTTGAAATGATGGCTATGTTTTGGTAAATGGATGGTGGTAATGGTAGCACAAAATTGTAAGTGTAATTAGCAACAATGAAATATACGTCTGAAAATGGTTAAAAGGGGAAGTGGTAGGCTGTATATATGGTAATAGAATAAAGTTTTAAAAGACTTCATGGAACTGCACTACACAAACGGTGAGCCCTAAGTTTAACCATGTACCATATTTAATAATACAATTATAAAAATATGCATTCATAAATTGTAGCAAAGTTTCTACACCAATGCAAGGTGCTTATAATAGGGTGTTATATAGGAATTCTTTATTTTATGCATGATTTGTTTTGCAAACCCACAAATTCTCTAATAAAAAAGGAAAAGAGTAAACTTGTTTAATACGACATTAATTAATAGTGCAAGCATTAAAGTTCAATTGACAACTGAATATTTTAAATTAATTATTATGTATCCTGTAGAGGAACTTTGTCCATCCATTTAAACCAATGTATAAATAATTCACTCACACTAGAAAAGTCTTAGACATGATGTTAAGAAAATATGAATACAAAGTATATAATCAATCTGATAGTAATTATGGAATATACATAAATACCAAATGGTTATCTCTGAATTTGAGAATTATGAGTAATTTTAAAACTATTTTACTTAGTTACCAAGGATTTTAAAATAAGCATATATTGCTTTATAATAAGAAATCTGCTCCCTCCTAACCTTTTGTTCTTTTAAAGAGTCATCATATTCTGTACAACAAAATAGCATTTAATACTGAGACAAATAAAACCATACTGCCCTCTATGGGATTCTGTGTGATTCACAACCTGTTTTTTCCCCCTTAAATAGTGGACAAGTTACACAGGGTATTTATTTACAACAAAGAAATGTATGTCAAGATGTACATGTGAAATGACTAAACATTAGAATTTCCAAGATAGCCACTGAAATCAGTGTCAATGGCCTAGAAATATTGAACTCATTACCATTTAATATAAAACATCTGTAGAACTGAAATCCAAAGCTCACAAGGCAAAAAATATATTACAATTTAAATAAATTCAGTTTCAGTCCTTTAAAGATTTGATTTGAATGTGATTTATCAATAATGTTGGAAAATAAATGGAAAATAAAAGCATTGGCGTAGACAAATTTGGTATTCACTTGGCAAAAGCTGGGTATGTCCTTGTGCCCATATTGCTTATTATGTCTAGCTTTCTGGTAGAAACAGAGATTCATTTAACACCAGAGATGAAGGGAACATTTGAGATACTGGATCAATTCTCTCATTTTATAGACAGGAATATTGGAGTAGCTGAGGGATCACAGAATTACTGAGCACACACTATAGACAAGGCAGAGTCTGAGCTTGGACACAGTTCTGCTTTCTAGGCCAGCACAGTCTTTCCATTACACAGTATTTTTCTGATTCAGGGCTATATAATGTCCCCCATATGTCTCCACATCTCCTCACATCAGTCTTTTTCTGGCTTCTCTTTTTGTCCTTTTCACCAAATTTTCCTTTCTTTTTTTCCTTTCTTTTCAGCGCTGCCTAAAGGTAGTTTACGTAGTAGATTATTCAAATTTAAGAACCCTCTAAGGGGTTCTGTGATATAGAAATTATATTCAAATATTCTTCTATTCACAGTTTAAGATGTACTATACTTCTTGATTGGATTGCAAAATATAGGCATGCATCCAGTTATTGAGTTGTTACCTAATACTAGAGTAGAGAGAGAATTTGGACTTTGAAGTCATACTGTGGTTTAAAACACAGCTCTTCATGTTTGGAAGTGAGATAGTGAGCAAATTACTAAATTCTCTTAAGCTTCAATTTCTTTATTTGCAAAGTGACTACATTATTGCATATTTTGAAGTAGTCAGTGAAATAACAATGTAAAGGTCCTAGTGTGCAGCTTCTGACACTTAATATATAATTTCCAAGTAATAAGTTTAAATATATAATGAGAATCCAAAATTTATCTATCATACATTTATCCCATCAAAAGTTTATTAAGTATTTATTTTGCAATAAATATAAATATCTTCACCCACTGTGTGTTCTTTGTACTTTCACTGATTACTTTCAAGATTCTAAAATTTTGAATTTTAAATAGTTTAATTTATCAATATTTGCTTTATTATTAGTTCTTTCACATCTTATTTTAAAAATCATTGCCTACTCCTAAGACACAAAGACAGTCTCATATTGTCCCTTCTAAAGCTTTTATTGTTTTACCTTGTGTGAGGTAGAAGTCAAGGTTAATCTTTTTCCACAAAGATATCCAACTGAACAGTTTGTGTATTGAAATGATTGTTTTTTTCCTTCCACTGAATTGCAATATCACCATTTTCATAAATCAGGTGATGATACATGAGAGTCTATTTGGTATTTTCTATTCTGGTTCTTTCATCTGTATTTTATTTTTGCTTTAGTACCAAAATATCCCAATCACTATAATTTTTCCCCCAATCACTATAATTTTATATTGTCTTGCAATCTTATTGCTTTATTCTTCTTAAAAGATTATCTGGGCTATTCTTCACCATTTACATCTTCATATATATTTTTTTAAGAGCCTGTCAACTTCCACCAAAACCTACAGGGGTTTTGATTGGGGTTATATTGAATATCACTTGGGGGAGAATGAAAATCTTAATAGCATTGCGTCTTCCAATCATGGAATATAGTGAATACAAGAGCAAAAGTATTAAAAAAAAAACAAGTACCTTTGGAGACAGAAGAAAGGCTTCACCACCAAGAGAAGAACTGGGGATTAGACATGGACAGAAGAGGGATAGCATAGTGAGAATAAATGAGTGAAGACTGAAAGTCTAGAGGATTATTTCCAGATAATGAGACAGAGTGGAGTTATGAAAGAATCTCAAACCTATTACACTTGGTTAAGATGTCCTGTTCTTGAATACAGTACAGGACTTATTTTAGCCATGCTTTTGGGATACTCATTTCTAGAATAATTTTCCATGAGTTGGGACACTCTCCAGAGTGACTGAATGTTTCTGGTTAGAACAGTGGATGGGAGGAAGATAGGGAAGTTGTGCCAAGGGTGAAAACTAGCACCTATACTACAACATGCTTAAGAGATTCACAGGTTAAATCACTGTGCTTTCCAGAGGAGGAAAATGAAATCCTCAAGGAAGTATAATTTTCCCAGGCTTATCTGTACACACACACATATGTTTATGTATTCAGAAGTAGAACTGCAATGGAAACATCCATGTACTGAACTGTTAGGCATCAACTTTCTTGCAGCAGGGTAGAGTTGTTCACTGATTGGAATGTGTTGACATTTTAGAGCTTGACTAATATTTTAGGTTTAGTGATATTTCCATTAGATTTATTTCCCTAAGTATAGTTCAATAAGTTTCACTATTTTTTCACACTAAAAAACAAGAACTCATATAATATCATTTTTACTATTTTAAATACAACCACTTGCTGGAAAGGATAATAAAGGAGAAACTTTCCCAGAAAGGATCTGATGTTTTGGGCTGTTCATGCTGGTGGGCCAATAGCACTGCCCCCTGTTATAAAGTTTATTGTTAAAATGAAATAGATGATGCTTGTAAAGCACTAAGAACAGTGGATGGCACAAGTTTTGCTCTCAATATATTTTACCTTCATTTGTGATGAGACTTGAAGATTAGGACGAGAGTGGGTTTTCTTTGTAGCCTTTTTAGTTCTTAAAAGGGACTTTACAGCCACTCAACAAATGAGTAGAATGACTACAGATTCAATGGCAGATAGTACATTTTATTTATCTCTAAATCCCTACCATTTTTGCCTGGTACAGAACTGCTCAATTAAGGAATAAACAAATTAGTATTGGAGAGTTTTGATATTCCACCCATGAAATGTACCATGAAAACTCAGGGATTTTCATCCACTAACTTGCAATTTCCTCAAGTATGCCCTACACTTTCTTAATTTAGTGCTCATGCTGTTTGCTCCACATGGGAGCTAATTGCTTAAAATAGCTTTATCTGCCTGTCAGGGCCACAAAGAAACCATATCTTCCTTGTTCACTCACCTCCTAAACTGCTATTGTGAGGGAAAAAGCATGTACCAGGTATCAATAGCACCCAGCGGCATTTTGTAAACCCATCCTTTCTATTACACCAGCATCATATTCCATAATTAAGACATGGAAAAGGATGAAAATTGAAAGATACTAGGAACAGCATATTTCCGTCTTTTTTGTAATTTTGTTTTCCCCACCAGCATGTGAGAACATTGATTCACATTTCTTTCCCTATAGAATACTCTCACATTCAATACTCACTAAAAGATATAGTTGACTCTTTCATAAAATAATTCTTAATAACAGTATGCTGATAAAAGTCATGCACTTAAGGACAAAATAACCAGGATGCCTGAAAGGCTGTCTTTGGAGGGATTTTTTTCTTTCTTCCAGAAAGGTCATGATCTTTATGAATTCTTTAGGAAGCATGGGAGACCGAAATTTGCATGTCCCATTTAAAAGGATAATACAGAAAGACTTTTAATTAATAAATGCATGCCATTTCATTATCATAAACTAAGGCAAAGCAGGAAATCGAGGTTTATTATCTTTTAGGACTTTTTAATGTTCTGCATTGTTGATGGTAATCTCTATTGAGGCACTGACAAGAATAACAGAACATTCTTTAAGTGACAAATTTGAATAACTGGGAAGTCTTTAGCTGAACTTCATTAGTCACCTAATCTTCTAAGTCACAAATAAAATTAATATTTTTGCACATGCTCAATTTAAGAACATTTCCAATCATCCATCAATAAACTCTCAAGTATGGTTAATCTGAAACCATCATCGTAATCCCCCTATCTCTGGGTTCCTGTTCTTAAAATATAGAACTAAGGATTCCTACCTCTTTTTGCTAACTTTTTGGCTTTCCTTTATATACCAATGACTTATCCCTCATCACTATGCACATTCCATTAAAAGAAAAAGCCCCACACTCTCCAATTTCCCTGCATTTATTCTTTTCTGGCCCTGCTTATCATAAATCCAAGTCCATAGGGAATGTGCTGTGAATGGGACTAAGGAGACCTGAGTTTCATTATTGGTCTACCAGTGACTTGCAGTGTGACTTTAGACAGGCAATTTTTCTCTGGATCTTTAGTTATCCCATCTGCACAGAAAGTGGGTATTGAGGTTGTTGATCTTCATGGTCCTTTGAGCCTGAGCCAAAATACTCACATCCTTCCCTCATTGTCTTTCACAAATCCCTTGCCAATGAGCTGTTGCATTTTTCAGACACTAGAGGGGGCTTCCTGAAGACTTTTCGAACATACCGGGTTTAAATAAGAGAACTCAGGTGTCTCTTAATGACAATCCACTTTCTGATGGAGAAATGTGATTTCACTTTACTTTAAGGTAAGTCTGAAAGAATAAATGTTGCAGCAATTATAGCAATTTGTGTCAATATGACTTTCTAGCCCGAGGCCAATTTAAGTTGCTTTAAATGCGAACCAAGTCTAGAATTTTCTATGGTCTATCTTTAAATTTATGAAGATTTAGGGACATGCTCTTAGAAATCAATGGAAGAGAAGTGTAATTATGAGAAGAGAATTCTGAAAGCCATTATTCCCAACTTCTTTCTTTCTTTGGTGATACTGTAAAAGGAGAGTGATAATGGTTCTCTGCATTTTATTAACAAATCAATTTTATTGATACATATTAATAAGGCATAAATCCATCCAAAGTGTACAAAAAATGTTATTCAGTGTAATCACAAATTTGTGCATTCATCACTTCAGTCATTCTTACAGCACTTTCATCATCATCATAATAATAAACAAAAAAAATGAACTCACCTTTCAATCTCTCTATACTTACCTCCTGTACATAGCTTATTCTTTTTCCTTCTCTAATATTAAACTGATAAGAACAGATAATACACTCGATCTTAGCCAAAAGGTCGAGAAATGATCCTTCTCTCTAATATATTTGTATTTATATTTTGTAGAAACAGTCTTATAATGCAATATCATCCATATTCGTGTTTTACATGAGGTTTAACTAGTTTACACAGTTCTATGTTACAGTTTTTAGCTTTCATTCTAGTAATACACATGACCTTAGACTTTTCACTTTCAACCACTGTCATACCCATCTAATAACTCTGCTAGTTACAAACACCATTGATATGCTTTGACCATTTCTATTCATTTCCAAAGTTTTACAAACATCATTTTTACCAATTCTGCAAAGAATAACTGTCAGCTTTCCATTCTCTATCCTCCTTCTATTTTCTGGTGACCTATATTGTAATTATTACTCTGTGAATTTATACAATATATTTAGTTCATAATAGCACAATCATATAGTATTTGTCCTTTTGTGTCTGGCTTGCTTCACTTAATATAATGTCCTCCAGGTTTATGCATGTTGTCATATGCTTCATGACTTCATTTCTTCTTATAGCTGCATAATATTTCATCATGGATATACATTATAATTTGTTTAGCCATTCATTAGTTGGTGGACACCCGGGTTGTTTCTGCCTTTTGGCATTCATGCATAATGCCACTTTGAACATCGGTGTGCAGATGCCAATTCATGCCTCTGCCCTCAGTTCTTCTGGGTATATACCTAGTGATGGTATTGCTGGGTCACATGACAAGTCTACATTCAACTTTTGAGGAACTCTCAAACAGTCCTCCACAGTGGCTGTACCATTCTACATTCCCACCAATAGTGCATAAGCATTCCTATCTCTCCACATCCTTTCCAACATTTATAGTTTACCCACATTTTAATAGTGGCAGTCTATCAGCGTGAAATCATATCTCATTGTAGTTTTGATTTGCATATCTCTAATCACTAGTGATGCTGAATATTTTTTCATGTGTTTCTTCGCCATTAGTATTTCTTCTTTGGGCAATTGTCTTTTCAAGTCTTTTGCCCATTTTTTAATCAAGTTGTTTGTCTTTTTATTGTTGAATTTTATGATCTCTTTGTATATCATGGATACCAACCCTTATCAGATATGTGGTTGCCAAATATTTTCTTCCATAGAGTCAGCTGCCTTTTCACTCTTTTGACAAAGTCCTTTGAGGTGAAGTGTTGAATTTTGAGGCGGTCCCATTTATCTATTTTTTTCTATTGTTGCTTATGTTTTGGGTGTAAGGTTTAAGAAACTACCGCCTACCACAAGATCTTGAAGATGTCTGTTTACATTTTCTTCCAGGAGTTTTAGGATTGTCGCTTTTATATTTAGGCCCTTCATCCATTTTGAGTTAATTTTTGTATAAGGTGTGAGATAGGTGTCCCCTTTCTTTCCTTTGGATATGGATATCAAATTCTCCCAGCACCATTTGTTGAATAGACTGTTCTGGCCAAGCTGGGAGGGCTTGAATGCCTTGTTAAAAATCCTTAACTATAGAACTGAGGGTCTATTTCTGAGTTCTCAGTTTGGTTCCATTGGTTAATGTTTCTGTGTTTATGCCAGTACCAAGCTGTTTTTACCACTGTAGCTAAGTAATATGCTTTAAAGTCAGGAAGTGAGAGTCTTCCAACCTCATTCTTTTTAAAGATTCTTTTGACTATTCAGGGCCCCATACTCTTCCATATAAATTTCATAACTGGTTTTTCCATTTCTGCAAAAAAGTCTGTTGGGATTTTTATTAGGATTTTATTGAATCTGTGAGTCAGTTTGTGTAGAATTGACATCTTGATTATACTGTCTTCCAACCCATGAACAGGGACTGTCTGTCCATTTATTTAAGTCTTCTTCAGTTTCTTTTAGCTATGTTTTATAGTTTTCTGAACACAGATCTTCCACATCATTGGTTAAGTTTATTCCTAAATATATGATTATTTTAGTTCCATTATAAATGTATTTTTTTTCTGATTTCCTCCTGTGATTTCCTGTGCAATTTTTAAAGAGCATTCTTTAGAAAGCAAACAAATGCAGTTTAGTACAGATCCATTTAAATTAGAAAATATTGTGATCTCATTTCCTAAGTTGCGAAAAAAAGCATGTTTGGGAAGTTTGAGAAAACAAAGATTTATCCATTATCCTAAGAGTAATATAGGTTGAGAAGAGAACTTAATTTGTGTTCATATTATTACTTTTTAAAAGTAGAGTCCAAAAGATCTTTATAGCAAAAAAGGGTGACGTAAATCTATTTGCTTCTTGATTATTTTCTTATCCTTTTACAATCTGTTAGCTATTATTTCTTATATTATTACCTTTCAGAATGATGTCTCTATATGTTGCAATTGTCTTTCTTTTAAGGCTTGAAACTATACCGAGCTTTTCAATCTGTTATCATAAGCCTAGCAATTGTGGGGATTATCAATTGTAGGGAATTCTGTTATTTTTAAAAATAATTTCCTCCCTTATGTTCTTTTTCTTCATTCCTGGTATCCACACTGTAGGAGTATAAGAAAGTCTCTTTCTAAACCTTGATTTTTAAAATTTATTTTTTAAACTGTATCCGTTGTGTTAGTCATCCAATCCCTTGAGTTCTTTATTTCAGAATTATAATTTTCAACCAATACCTTCAAGTGATTCTTGCTTCCTGTTTTCAATATCCACCCTTATATCTTTTAGAATATTTATATTTGTGTTTTAAATACTTTCTCTTTCTGTTCCATTAGCTCTACCATCTCTAGAATGGTTTATTCTATTTGTTATCTCTCACAATATTCACACTCCTCAGAAATCTCAAGGATTTTATTGTGAAGTAATTTCCATTCACTTGAGAGTATAAGGTTAAGACTATAACTGTTAAATGTTGATAGTTGCAGTTTCATTCCATTTACTAAGTATGACTCTGCATTTATTCTTCTTTGACTTTTCTGACATTTCAGAGTTTTGGTATAGAAATATAAGCCAGAATCCCACACTTAGGTAAAGCTTGTATAAAAATGACAAGCCAACTGACTTGAGTAATAATATTCATTTCATATGCAGGTATGGAAGTTATGCTACCCTAATGTTCATAATGTTCTCTCTCCCCCTGCTCTTGCTTTTGTTCTCAAAATGCTGTTCCTCTAATTTCAAGCAATATTTTTCCCCTAAAATCTATATATCCCATATATTAGTGACTTTGAATAGAATAGAAAGATATCTTTATCTTTAGTGGAGTTATTAGTATATACAACTATGAAAATATTTTACCAAAGGAAAAATGCTACATACCTTCCTTAAGCAAATTTAAGGTATTATGTAATATCTGTTTGGGACATTATAGGTTGTGTAAAAGAACACTAAAAATGAACAGAAGAACTGGATTTAAATCCTGGATCTACTTTTTATTATTAATTTGAACTTTGTTAAATATGAGACCTATGGGCTTCTTCTGTTTTAAAATTTGTAATATATGGAACAGTAATTAATTGTTTCTCTTCTGAGTTTACCTGCCAAGGGAACATACATACAAAAAGAATATGCCAAGGAAAAAAGAAACTGTACAAGTATGAGTGTGTTTTAATTTGGATGTTAACCTGAGAATCTCCAGTGCAGAGGTCCTGGATGCAAGAAGCACAAGAGAAAGCAGGGCATTTGCCTGCTTCTTAAAGAAAAGAAACCTTATCTACCATCAAAATGTGACCTAGTCACTGACTCAGAACATTCTAATTACTAGCCTCTTTTTCAATGGGCAAGTCACGAAACAAAACTTAGGGTTTTATTGATGTTTTAATTAGAAGACACATTATTTGTTTAAACCACTTTGTGCTCCTGATGGAAACTATAAAATTTCAAATTTGCATCTATCACACTTGCTGGAGCATGGTACGCCTTCAATACATGGTAGATTTGTTATTAAATTGTTTACCTGTCTTAATATAGGCAGCTCTGTCCATTTCTATCAATATGAAATGTATAATTCACTGGACTTCATGAAATATTGATATCCTCATTAGTATAATTATTACCTGGTCCTTGGAGTTAAGGAACTTGAGTTAGAAAATTATAGATTTATAATTTGATTTCCTATTATTAATATTAAGCATCAATATGATTTTTCAATAACTCTACTTAACTTCATTGTTAATGACATCTTTGCTCATGAATGCCTCTTTGTCAGAATATGCCATTCCCTTTGGATTTCTCCTTAACTCTCTGCCTGTGATTTCAGGGTATCCATTATCAACTCTTTCTTTTCTAGCAGACTTTGGAATTGCTCAGGCTTTTAGTCTTATCCCTTTTATTATTCTATCAATTGTTACTTGGCAAAATGATCCACTGCCATGGTTTCAATGACTTTCTAAATTGGGATAACTTCCAAATTTGCATTTTTAGCTTAAAACTTTTCACCTGAGCTCAAGGTTTGCATATTCAATGCATTTCTGTTTCATCCAGCTAGGTACCTCTTAGGCAACACAGGCACTTCCAAAACTGAAATAAATTTTTGTCATCATCCTCAACTTTTCCCATCTCAGGAAATGGTAACACCATCCATCTTGTCAATCAAGTAAGATTCAATTGTGAAATTTTACTTAACTCCTCTTTCACCTTAATTTTCTACAGCCAGTCAATCATAAAGTCTTGATCTTGAATGTCTTCCCAATTCTCCAATTGTTTCCATTCCCATTTCACCATCACAGTCCAAGCTTCTATCATTTTTTGTCTTTGACTGCTATGTCTCAAGACTTGCTAACCTCTGAGATTAGGAATCCAAAGCCTTGCTTAGTACCTCCTGATAAATTGCTGAATCTTTAATAAAATTAGAAATCCGTAATATAAATCTAAATCAGTACTACTGAAAAAAAATTAAAATCTCACATCTAACTAATTACTGGGTTAGAAAAAAAATGATAATGCATATAAAATGTTTAGAATGACATAAAATATAATAATCTTATCAAAATTTATGAGCTAAAAGATGTATTTAGAAGGAGATTTATAAGTTAAATACAAATACTGGGAAACAAGAAAAATCAAATATTACTTAGTTAATTTTTCAATCCAAGAAACTAGAAAAATAATAGAATGAAGCAAGTAGGGAAACAATAAAGTATAAAAGTTATTAAAATAGATAACTGAAAGAAAATTGAGTAAACTCAACTGCTAGTTTTTAAAAGAAACTAATAAAATAGAGATTCATGTAGGTTCCTGATTATAAAAACATGAAGGAAAAATTAAATATTAAAAATAAGAATAGAGACACTACTTTAGAAATAGTTGAGTTTTGAAAAGATCATAGAAATACTATAATTTTTAAAATATAATTTTGAAAACAAAAGAAATGATTGATCTTTCAGAAACATGAATTAACAAAGTCACTCAAGACAAAATAATGCAGGATATTGTGATAACTTGTAAAGAAACTAAATGCTTAGTAAAAAAAATCTCCCTCCAAAATATATGCAGGGCACAGATGACTTTTAAAGTGAGTTTTTAGTCAAACTTTCAAAGACTAGATAATCTCAATTTATGAAAATATTTGCAGAGAAGAGAAAAAAAGGAAAAACACTCCAAAGCATAATCTTGGGTCAGAATCTGAGCCTTGACACAAAAAAAGAGAATTCTTGGCCAATTTCCCATAAAAGTTGAGTTGTAAGCCGCTAAAAAAAAATACATTAGAAAATGTTACCTGTATTTATTTGCTACTGCCTCCATGTTATCTGAACAGTTTGACTTCCATTATCACTGTGTTTTACAAATGGATTTTGCACATTGCCTGTGATGCTTAATGGGGTTCAATGTTATTTTTAGTGATTTTCTTTATATTAATATTTGACTTTTATGTTTTGTAAGATATTTTTATCTTCTCTTGCTCTTTAGCATTTCATTAAGTCTGCTGGATACTAAGCTGATTCTTTTCCTAACATTGTTCCTCTATTCTGATTACTGACTTTTTACTTCTGCCCCTTTAATTTGGATTAAGGCCCTGTCCATGGCTCCTCTTGCTTTATAGCCACTCCCTTGAAGAACACATCCATTCCCAGGTGTCTAATAATCCTCATTAATATCATAACTCAAAATGAAATCTTTGTCTCCATCTGCTCATCAGAGCTCTGATATTGCTATTGTCCATATCACTTCTCAAATTTAAACCACTAAAACTACACTCAGCATTTTTTCCTATCAGAAAACTGATTTCCTTTTTCCCTGTCTTCAAATCACTATTAACTCAGTCACACTTTCTTGTTGCCCACGCTTGCAAATTTGGTACCATCATCTTGAAATTCTCCCTCTTTTATTTACTGTAGTTATCTGTTTCAGTCTTTAATAGCTCTCACTTTTGTCTTTTTCTATCCATTCCCATTTTTTCTACCCTTGGCCAAGTGCTCATCACTAATTTGGAATATAGTTTTCTATGAACCACTAGTTTCACCCAATCTGCCCTGCTTACTACTGCTCAGTCCCTTTTTGTTAAGGATACCATTCATCTTATTAGATTATCATTATCTGTTCTTCAGTGGTTCATGATTCACTAATTTTTATTGCAACAGGATTGCAAGGCTTTTGGAATTCTCACTATTAGATCTTAATATCTACTCAACCTTGTTTTCCTCTGCTAGTCTTCATATCTTCATGTTCATAAATATAATACTCATGATAAGTTAATCATATAGAAAACTAAAACAGAAACCTCCTGCTATGAAATTGTAAATAATACCATTGACTATTGAACCAAGATGATAATTTTAGGTGAACTATGCTTTAATCTATTTAAATTATATACAAGTTAAAAATTCAAAGAGACTAAACTGAAAAAAAGATGTTATTAATCCATGGGTATTTTACCAGTAGGTCATTTTATTCTTTCTTTTAAAAAGATGTGATTTGCTTAATAGCAACAAAGTCACAGAGAATTACTTTTTAAGAAGGAAACTTCTCTTTGAAAGCAAACATTTGGCTCTGATTGCTAATTGGTTTGTTCCATAGAGGATAGGAAAGACGCTTGTCATGGCTTGTCTGACATTACCCTAAAGGGAGTTATTAAGAAAATTGCCTGTAACTTGTACCAATCTGTGGTTTCTGCATTTTCCCTTTGGCTTATGTTTTCTAATTCCCTGGTCCTAAACCACATCAATTGTTTCCTAATTCACTTTAAGCCACATATCATCATGACAATGTCTGTTACTCAAGACCCCTGAATCCCTTGCCAACCTCAGTGGTCATTTAATATAAAAGCAGAGATTATGTGATTGACAATGAAATTAGATCTCAAGCTGATATTTAACTTGTAAGGAACAGTGACCTATCCTTGGAAGACATTTAGTGCTGGGCAAAGTTTGTTCTCTATCTATTCTTTTCCTTGTATGAAATGCTTAGATTATTTTACAAGAAAATTTCTTCTGATTTGTAACTTTAGCAACTGCAACAAAGTCACAATAATGTAAGATTAGCCTTGTTTAAAATAATAAACTAGCTTCTAATTTATAATTAACACTTTTTGACAGAAATTCTTAATCTTATTTTTTAAATTTAATGTTTGTGTCTTCTGGCATGCTTGAATACATATTTTTGCTCTTGCACTCTGTTTGTAAAGATATGAATATAGTTTATACAATTTCATGTTTTCATTCTTAATTTTATAGAAATTTCTATTTAAAAGGTATATAGTAAGAACACATATTTTTGCTTAACTAATATTTTTGTCATTATAATTTAGTTATAGTAATTTATACTAGTTTAAAATAAGTAGTTTATAATATTAAAGTTATAGAAAGCATACTTAATTTCTCTTTTTTAGAAATGTATTCCCCAAAATCTTAAAAGTTTCAAAATAGCAAATGACATCGTCAAACTGTATTTACTAAAATTCAGGATAAAATATGCTTTCAGTATTAATCTTTGCTTATTTTAGCAAAGTTATAAACTTATTGGAATATCTGTACAAATAATTTTGTTTAAAGTATAGTAACTCATAGGTGATTCTCATTTAAATAAAATACACATATTTAATGAAAATGTACATATATTTTCAAAATACTAGACATTTCTTCCTTAGCCAATGGAAAAAAAATAAAAGATTTCAGAATTCTCATTGCCCTATAAGTTTTTGAAAAACTTTGTTTTGCCCCCTCTTTCCATAAACACACACACACACACACATACACACACTAAAACATTTACAGGCTCAAAGAGGACATTGTAAATTTAACTTTGTATGTGGTGTGCTCTTACCTTGAGATGGGATTTCTTAGCCAGCATCGTACACCGTTGTTTCTAACATTAATTTCTTATTGCCCGTAACCTCACTACCACCTAAAAATGTGTTTCACTGGCTCATAAACAATTATATCATCAATCCCCTCTGTGAGTAACAAGAGATCCTAACCACAAAACTGGGAAATAAAAGGAAGAATTATGCCAGAAGTAGCAACGGTGCCAGAAACCTGCTTTGCAGTGATTGGCTAAATGGAGCCAACAGTTGAGTTTCATTCAGCAGACTTGTTGAGTTAACCTACAAGCATTTTTTTTTTTCTTCGTTTTTCCCTACTTTTCTTTTCTGGAGTCTCTTTTGATTTCATGCTGGCTTTTTAAATTGAGGATAAAGTTAATTCACTTAACAATGCCACAGCTGGAATTAAGTATGCTTCTTCTACCGCTGAAGGGAGGGGCCAGTGCTGGTTGGTGGTGTCTTATTGGATGCCCAACACCCTTGAGGGCTTTTGCAGAATCAGTGGTGCCTCTAGTGACAGGCAAGAAGTTAACTAATTATGAACATATGGTTTGACAGACACCTTGTTAGCTGGCCTCTGTGTAGGTGTTTGGAAGGAGGTGAAGGGGAAAGTTGGAGGTAGAAGGTGTGGTTAAAAGTCCCACTGATAAGCCGAGGGGAGATTTGATTGATCCTAATCTATTCTTTTTGTCAAGAATCAGCATGCTTCTGGCAGCAACAGCTTGGTAATAACAGAGATTTGTGGCCCTTAAGCTCTTGTGGTGATAGCCCTCACACAACCAGTCAACTGGCTCCTTACAAGGCCCCATTTAATTGGCCACAATGGTGAGAACAGAAATGAGATATTAGACCAAGGTACAACACATGGCCCACCTGAAATGGCTCACAATGATCTGAGGCACAGATGTCATCTTTTATTGGTGTGATTGTCATCAAAGGAATAAGAGAAGCCTTGAGAATAGAACTGCAGTAAAGCATTGAGCAACAGCCATGCAAGTATACTATTTATGCCCATATTACCTAGAGAAAGAGGCAAAACTATATAGGTTGGGAGGAGAAATATTAGACTAGTTTGTGACTTGGTCCAATGAAGAAGGAAGTGGTTATTATATTTTATAGAAAGGAAAATTTTTCAAAAAAATACCAGTAGATCATTTGGAAAATCCTGTGAATTTTCCATCCACACATGCATACATCTGCCAAATAAAAATGTTTCCATCATGCATCAATGTGTATATGATACTTGTTCTTAAGACCCATAACTTATGCCCTAATGTTTAGTGTGCTTTTGTCTCTATACCATAAAGACAATGTCACAATCATTGAGGATATCATTTGTTTTTGTTCAGTGATTCTTAGATCTATTGTCTGAATTTTACAAACTTAATCTAAAACTCTAAATTTTATGGACAATATTTCATAATGCATATGGAAACCTACTTTATCTATTAGAAAACATTTATTCTTGAAAGGTTTCCTAAATAGCTTCGGGCCCTTGTCTTTTGCTTACCGATTTTCTTATGTTAATTACTGAGACTGGTATAAACGATATAGATACAGATCATTTAAAATATTGTTGGTGATCATATAAAAATATAGCATCCCTTAGTAGTGACTTTCACAATTTCACAATGTTTATTAGTTAACTTAGAGATGAAAAAATTATTAGCTCAGATGTAACCCAGTTGGCACACCTTCTATGTTCTGTTTTTGCACAGAATACACATGCTCAGTGTTTGTATGTGGTGAATATGTGTTTGTCAATATGCTTGTTTTATTTTTCCATAAATGGTTTGTGCACACTTTCCTTTTTTTAAGCTGTTACAATTAATTTTTGAAATTTTCAACACCTTACATCTTGCTGAGAACACACTCAGAGGAATCTTGGATAAGAAAGACCATAGGTGGAACATTACAGAGAATGAGATTTATAGCCAGAAAGTTCTAGGTCCAGGCTCTGACACTTAGCAGAAATGTGACCTAGGCCTAATTGCTGATTTCCTTAGACCCCGGTCCTAACCCATACACCTGACTGATCTAATTTACTAAAGATGTTGGTGTAAGAATGAACTGAATTAATCCACATAAAGAATATAGCAGAAGGATGGCAAAATTTATGTGATAAATATATATTTGCTAAAATTGAGAGAGAAAACAACATCTTCTTTTAGGTATCTAACATTTCAGAGTAAATTCCACAGAAGGAGTGAATCCAAATCAAGAAGATGAGGCTCTATCAAATCTACAAACAGAGCTTATTTTAGGTCAAAAGGTAAAGAAACTACCTAGAGCAAAGTGTTAGTAAAGTCTGTTCATTGAAGGTCAGTCACTTCAACTACTATACCTGCCGGCCTACATTGAGTGGAAAAGGTGGAAGCTGTGTCTCCTTAGAACTTGAAGTTCTTGAATAATTGACAGCAATGTGGCCAAAGTATAGCATGGCTTCTCCTCGAGACTACTTGAGTTTCAGGTCTGATTTGCTGACTGGTGCCACTTGGCCATGGTACCCTGCACACAGTGGAAGTTAAATTTATATTTGCCCATGAAAAGAACTCTATTTTCTTTCCATTTCAGCTGATGGAAGTTTTATGAGCAATCAATAGTAGGATCAGCTATAAAAGAGTCATATTCCTTGGAACAGAACTGCCACTAAAACCACCTAAGTTCTTCATTTGTTTGTTTGACTTTGTTCTGAATTGTGAACCATGATAACCTGTAACGTATCTTATTTATTCCCTGGATACATTATGTGGCTCTTTTTTTTTCTTCTTATTTGCATAAACATTCATCATCCACTTATCCTCTAATAGTTTGCTTCTTTGTTTGATCTTTTGTATTAAGCCATTCAATTATTGCATAGTTTATTTTAAGAGGAAATACATCTTTTTGAAATTTGTATAAGATAAGACATTCTAATCAATGTTAAGATTACATATCTGTTTTCCCTAGTATCATATTTAATACTTAGATTATATGTCTTGCATGTAACTGACAAGTTAAAAAATATCCATTCCTATCATTTCCTTAATTTTTATTCATTTCAAGCATCTTTCATTTGTTACCTTAGAGAGAGAAACAGCTTGTGACATTGAGATTTTGAGATTTTATCAAGATTTACTTTGAATTAGAAGAAGAAATTTTAAAGCTAAAGAGTACTGACACCAGAGAGTCTTTAGAATATATAATTCAACAACATATTTTACTCTTTATTTTTACAAAAAAGGACAGACTAATGAGTATCGTATGACGTGCGCAAATTCACACAATTGAGACCAAGACCCAGAATATCTAAATCTGTCACATTTCTTGTAAGAAAAGTTACATATGTATATTTATATTTTTAGAAGAGTTACATAAAATATTCAGTATTCTTGTGAAAACAAAATAAATCATGTTATTACTGCAATCAATAAAGATGACACTCTAACCTTGCCCAAAGACTGTTTCCTAATTTTAAGTCTCAACCTAAGAAGCCACTATTAATTCCTAATTTTATATATCTCTCAATTGTCTCAGAATTCCAAGAACTCATGATTTGCAGAATTTTTATTAAATTGAGAAGTAAAACAAAACTATCACATATTTTCAAAGCTTCTTAAAGGAATGGTGCTTTGCGACGGTTTGCTCGGTCGGTAGAGGTGGGGTCTGACTGCGGACGAGGGGTCGGTCCAGCTCTGGACGAGAGGTCGGTCCCGCTTGGGATGAAGGGTCGGTCCCACCTGGGACGAGGGGTCCGTCCGGCAGCAGACGAGGGATCGGTCTCACAAGGGGTTGCGCGGTTCGGCTGACGGGGTCGCCCGGCGAAGCCGGCGACGAAGGGGTCGCCCGGAGAAGCAGGCGACGAACTGGGGACAAGGGAAGGCCAGGCCCTTGTCGGGGGCTCTCAGGACTGGAGGGCGCACGGCAGAAGAACTACCGCGGAGACAAGGTAAACAGGCAAGTCCAACTTTATTGAGGGAGAGGCAACAGTTTTATAGGGGCTGGGGAAGGCTGATTGGTCGAAGCCACGCCCTGTTCTGATTGGTTGCCGGTGAAAGGTCAGTGGGCGGTACTGGACGGGGGAGGGGTGGTGGTTAGGGATTGGCTGTCGCTGTTGCTGGGGGAAGGGGCAGGGTTTAGGGATTGGTGGCTGCTGTTGCTGGGGTGGAGGGCAGACTTGAGTTTCCCGCCCACGCCTGGCTGTTGCTGCTGTCGGGGGAGGGGAAAAGGGCAGACTGGAATTTTCCGCCCTGCGCCTGCGCAGGGAGAAAGAAGAAGAAGGGTGCCGCCCTACAGGCATCGTGTGGCGCCATCCGGGAGGAGGGGCGGCCGCGGAAGCACGGCTGCCGAGAAGGGGAGACCCGAGGGCACTCTGCGCCCATGCCGAGCTCCCTTCAGGGGTGGCGGTGAGTCCGACCAGCCACGCTATTATGGGGGCAGCGGCTTGGCCTGCCGCGGCTGCTCCCCCGCCAGGCCAGCAAACCACACTTCAGCCCGAGGGGTGACCGCAGTGCTTTTCTTGGTAAAGCTTTTCCAGAATACACAAAAATTACCAAATAGAAAAAAGAAGGTGTACATAATATTTACTTGCAATGCTTTCTAAATTAAGAATTATCTAGGCTAGTAATGGTTTTAAAACTCTTTTTGTCAGAGCTCCTCAACTTCCATAGCAAAACTTAAAAAATGCAGTGACGAACAAGCAGGTGACAGTAGTCACGGTTCTGATCTTTCTTACCCACATTAAAAAGGGCAACATCGTGATTTTGAAGTATCTTCACCACTTATTTGGGATTATGATCTTTAAGAGTTTCCCTTGAGTGTGGGCTCTTCTTAGTGATTTGCTTTGAGACAAATAGAATCTGGCAGAAATGAGTGGGTCACTTCAAAGACTAAGTCATGAAAAACATTGTGGCATTTGCCTTGTTATCTCTTTTGGATCACTCTGGATGAAACTAGTGCCTTGTCATAAGGGCACTCAGGCAACCTTGTGGAGAGGTCCTTGTAATGAGGGACTGAGGTTTTCTACCAACAGCCATGTGGAAACAGATCTTCTAGTCTGGGTAAAGTCTTCAGGTGATTGCTACCTGGGCATAGCTTTAACCAAGGTAGGACCTAGCATACCATAAGCTACCATATTAACGTTCCACTGAGTGTTAATAAGCATTTAGTAATAAAAGTGGTTCCGTGGTCGAGTAAGTTTGCAAAAGTTTGAATTAAACAAAGGTAGGAGGACTTTTTTCCTTTAGGATTTTTAAAGTCTTTAATATAAAATACATGTGGTGGCTCTGATAGATTCTAGCATTAACAGGTGCTAACAGGAACTTTGCTGCTATCTCACTCCCAATCTGTTTGCTTGGTAGTGTATTTTCTATTCAAGTCTCGAATTTATATATGATTTTAGTAGGAAAGTGTTCTTCATCACTAATCAAGAGGCAAGGCATTATCCCCAATGGTTAAAAGATAGAGCATGTAAGTCCTCCAATATAGTGAAGGGTTATAGATGTGCACGTGATTGATACACATGGGACTGACAGAGAGTTTTTAATTGTAAGATGAATGTTCCAATAATTCACATCAAAGTGTTTTTTTCCTATGCCATACACTATCCCTGTGGTGGTTTGGATCTGTATGTATCCCAGAAAAACATGTACTTAAACATAATCCATTCCTGTGGGTGTGAATGCATTATAAGAAGGGCCTTTTGACCAGGTTACTTCAGTCAAGGTGTGGCCCACATCAAACAGGATGAGTCTTAATCCTGTTACTGAAGTACTTTATAAGTGGAATGAAATTCAGAAAGAAAACAAGAACCATGGGAAGAAAGAACTGAAGGTCAACAGAAACTGGAAAAGAAGGGAGAGGTCAGGAGAGGCTGCCATGTCCATTGCTGTGTGATAGAGGAGCCAAGCAACAAGGATAACTGGCAGTCAGCCCCAGAATGCCGGTCTTTGGGAAGAAAGTACTGTGTTATTGACAACTTGATTTGGAATTTTTCCCATTATCAAAACTGTGAGCTAATAAATTCCATTGTTTAATCCTGCCCATTGCATGGTATTTGCTTGGCAGCCAAGGAAACTAATATACTCCTATATGCTTTTGTAGAACACAATCTGTTTTATAACGCAACAAACTAAATTTCAGAAGAATGATTAATTGCTCAAGGCAGAAATCTGTCTTTGTGGCCCAATGGGGAATGCAGTGTTCTCTCTATTGTGCCATGCTGCCTCAGATTTATCTGGGCATATCTAATTCTACCTGGGTTTTCCAACATCTCTATTCCATCCCAGTTACTCACAGCCTTGTACTTCCCTATCTCTGTGTCTTATCTCCTGCTTTTCCTTCTTCCTTCCTCAATGACTATTACCAATTTTCCATCCTTTAAGAAATATTTTTAAATAGACTTTATTTTTAATAGCAGATTTAGGTTTACAGATAAGTTATATAGAAGCTACCTCCCAAATAATACATCCACCATACCCCCAGCCTTCAGTTTATCCTATTATTAACATCTTGCATTGATATGGTACAATTTGTTACAACTGTTGAGCCAATATTAATGAATTATTATTAGCTAAAGCACATATTTTAGGGTTCACTATTCTTCCTGTTGTATGGTTATGGGTTTGACAAATGCCCAATGCCATGTAGACACCATTAGAGTATCATACAGAATAGTTTCGCTCCCCTAAAAGTGCCCTATCCTCCACCTATTTATTCTTCCCACACTCTCTTGACCTCTCAGAAATCAATGATAGTTTTCCTGTCTTTATAGATTTACCTTTTCCAGAATATCACATAATTGGAATCATATAGTATGTAGTCTTTTCATACTGGATTCTTTCACCTAGCAATATGCATTTAAGTTTCCTCCATGTCTTTATGTAGTTTGATAATTCATTTTTCTATATCATTGAATAATATTCTTTTGTATGGATATACCACTGTTTGTTTATCCAAAAGAACTTTTCATAACCAACATTTACTAATCATTTAATATATTTTAAACATTGTATTAATTGTAATTGCCATTTCGCTTCTAAGAAACCGAAAACTTAAGCAATTTCTTCAGGATTACACACATTTTGAGTGCTAGTACTGAGTTAGAGTCTATATCTGATCCTAGTGCCCATGCTCTTTACCTTTCATTACACATATTTCTACAACCAATTAACCTTAAAGTACTTGTACCCTCCTGCATCAGAATTAGTGTAGTTCATATATATCTTCTGTACCATTTGTGGGACTACCATACAGGATCATATTTCAAATGTCGTGAATGTGTAACTTTCTAATTATGTTATAGATTAATTAAAAAACAGGAATGATGGCTTGAGGTGATATCAGTGCCTGCCATAGTAAAGCAGATTGGCTGGAATGAAATGGTCATGGCTGGAGCAGGTAAGATGTTAGCAAACAAAACCAAAATCCACTTTTGGTATTTTCTAAAGTTTTCCTTAAACAGCTTTGATAGTTATAGTCAGGAAAGAATGAAACCCCAATTCCTTTGTGCAGTGTTCATAATTTTTTTCCCTTTTCAAGCCTTAGCTTTCATATCCGAGTTTCACAGTTTTCAGCAATTCTCTATCCACACTCCAAGTACTCTAACACCTAAACATGCTCTCCTCTTCTCCATCTTTGCATGTACAATACTTTTTTGTCACCTTACCTGGTAAACTTCTTATTTTTAAAAAAATCATCCCTTCCTCTCTGATCTCTGAGTATTTTTGTTTGTTCACAATTCCAGCTTCATACTTGACTAGATGTATGTGAACTTGAGTTATTGTATTTTTTAAATTAGAGAAATAATAAGCCTACAGAAAAATCATGCAGAAATACAGAGTTCCCATATACCCATCCTATTATTAAGAACTTGAATTAGCAGGGTACATTTGTTATAATTAATTAAAGAATATTATTATAACTGTATTATTAACTATAGTCCATGGTTTATATTTGGGTTTCCTAAATATGTGATACAGTTTTATATATATATATATATATATAAATTTTATTATAGAAACATATATACAATCTAAATATCTCCTTTCATCCACATTCAAAAATATAATTGAGCACTATTAATTATGATCACAATGTTATGCTACCATCAACATCATCCATTAGCCCAATTTTTCCAACTCTTTAAATAGAAACTTTGTACAGTTTGAGCATTAACTCCCCATTTCCTACTTCTACTCCAGCACCAGTAATATTAGTCCTTTTCCTTCTGGCTTATTACACTCTTTTGTTTCTCATGCTTTAGGTATAAAGTCTAAAAAACCATGCTTAACAAAATGTCCTGAAGATGCTTCCCTATGTTGTGTTCTAGGATTTTTATAGCCCTGACTCTTATATTTAAACCAATGATCCAGTTTGAGTTGATTTTTGTATATGATATGAGACGAAGTTCCATCTTCAATCTTTAGTATATAAACATCCAGTTTTCCCAGGACCATTTGTTGAAGAGACTATTCTTTTCCAGTTGAATGGACTTTGGGACCCTTGTCAAAAATCAGTTGGCCATAGATGTGAGGGTTTATTGCTATATTCTCAATTTGATTCCACAGGTCTATATGCTTGTTCCTTTGCCAGTACCATGCTGTTTTGGTTACTGTGGTTTTGTAAAAAAGTTTTAAGTTTGGGAGCTGTAAGTCCTCCAACTTCAATTTTCTTTTTCAAGATGGTTTTGGCTATTCAGGGCCTTACTTTCCATATGAATCTGATCATTGCCTTTTCTAAACCTGCAAAGAAGTCTGTTGGAAATTTGATTGTGATTGCATTGAATCTGTAAATTGCTTGGATCAAATTGGCATCTTAACATTTAGTCTTCCAGTCCATGAACATGGAATGTCCTTTCATATACTTAGGTCTTCTAAGTATATGATTTTATTTGTTAAGGTTTTGTAGTTTTCTGTGTATAAGTCCTTTACATCCTTGGTTAAATTTATTTCTCAGATATTTGATTTATTTAGTTGCATAATAAATGGATTTTTTTCTTGATTTCTTCTTCAGTTTTCCTTTACTAGTGTATAGAAACACTACCGAATTTTATTTGTTGATCTTATACACCACCACGTTTCTAAATTTATTAGTTCTGTTAGCTTCATCTGAGAGCATTTAAAACAATGCTTGATACTAGTTGCAAATGTGTTCATATCTATATTCATGCAAGTTCTTTCATTCAGATGGGGAAAGAAAATATTTTATAGTGATTGGGAGCATGACTCATAAACTTAGAAAACCTTTATTCTGATCTTAGTTCTGTCACTGACTAGTTATATGACCGTGGCCAAATTGTTCAATTTTCAAAGCCTCAATGTAACAGTGTTTTGAATTCCAAAGAGAAAATAATTATTTTTTAAAACTAATCCATTCCTGTGAGGAGGGGCCTTTTTCAATTTTTCAAAGATTTATTTTTCCCCACCCTCTCATTATTTGCATTTCCTGTGTCTGTTTTGTGCTGGTCTACTTTTTAGGAGACACCAGGAACTGAACCTAGGACCTCTGATGTGGGAGGGAGGCACCTAATTTCTTGAGCTACCTCTACCCTGCTTTGCTTTTCCCATGTCTCTTTCTGTGTCATCTTGTTGCATCAGCTCACTGCACCTGTCTGTCATGTCAGCTCACTCTCTTGCTCATTCTCTTTAGGAGGCACCAGGAACTGAACCTAGGACCTCCTATGTGGTAGGTGGGAGCTTAATTGCTTGAGCCACATCTGCCTCCCAGGAGGGGCCTTTTGACTGGACTATGTCTGTGAGGTTTGAGCCAGTTTAGGTCACTGCCATCTTGCTGGGTTTGATATAAACAGAGACACAGAGAGAGACACACACACAAAAAGGAAGCCACCGTATTGATCCTGCCAGGTAAGAGAGAGAAAATAGAGAAGCCCCAAAGGCTGACAGAGGTCCTGCGGTCTAGAACCAGTAGAGCACAGGGGCATGAAAAGAGGCCCCTGAGGGGCTGAACTTGTGTAGCAGCTAAACGCTGAAGAGACAAGCCCAGTGCTTGGCTGCCCACAGCTGAGTTCCAGGAGATAATAGATTCTGGAGTAGAAAGTGGAGAGCTCTGCAGAGATTAGCAGCCATTTTGCTTCACCATACGGTAGGACCTTGAGAAAGTATTTCTGCTGGTCCCTTGATTTGCACATTTCATAACCTTGTAACTTTAAGCTTTTACAGACATAAATTCCCTTTATAATGCCAATCCATTTCTGGTAGTTTGCATCAGCAGCCCATTGGCAAACCAAGACACTCAGTTTCCTTCTTGATAAAATAAAGACATTAATTACCTTATAAGGGCTATTGCAAGGATGATATGATATAATACACAGAATGCCAATTAAATAAGCATTCTGAATTTTGGAATACAATGACAATGATGATTGATATATCTTTGTTTGAATCATTAACACTGTGTCTGACGCCTAGTCAATATCAGAATTTTTGCAAAGGAAACAGATTACTTGTCCTTACTTTGGTTGCAGAAATATCTTAAGCCCCTAACCCCCATATTTAGGCTTTATATTTTTTAGCCAATGGAAATACCATACCTAATTACATGTCTTCCTGCATTTTTCATATCTATCTACAGAGAAATGTCTCAGAGATCCTGGCATTAGTATTCAGAGGCAGAACAGAATGAATAAATAGTATTTAATCTTATTTGAAATCATGAGATCCTTGAGAAAATGAGCTCTATTGTGTATACTTTTCAATTCCCTGTGACTAGTGCAGAGTACATCATTAAATGTGGCTCATTTAAACATGTTGCATAAGAAAATTGCCTACACATGAGTTTGTATATATATCAAATATGTAGGAGGGCCTTTGTGCTGCAATATCTGTTCTCAACTCAGCACCATCTCCTGCTCTGATCAAATCTTTCTGTTACCATTTATAGGAGCTTTATCAAATCAACCCCTTTTTCTTCAAAGCTGCAACAATTCCCAGTCCCTTCATAGTTGGCTAAGGATCTCTACCTTGGAATTCACAAAAAGAATATAAATATCACAGAGGGTATCCCCATGTTTCTTGATAACAAACATTAATGTATTTATATCTGTATTTGTTCTGTCTTTCCTTTTTAAAAAATGTTTATTAGAGAATTTAGGGGTTTACAAACAATCATGCTTAACAGACAGGATTCCCATCTACTACCATATTATTAACACCTTGTATTGGTGTGATGTATTTATTACAATTGATGAAAGCACATTTTTATAATTGTAGTATTAACTATCTTCCTTTTCCCTTTCTTTCATTAATAAACTGCTCCTTTTCCCATCTAAGACCCTTTCTTCCACTGCTCCACTGTTAGATCTCATTACATTCTCTCTTCCTAGGAAATTTGAACTATGAATTGTCTCATAAATGAATTTTTCTCATAAACCTTTAAACATGCTTGTCTCTTTCATTAAAAAAAAAGATGGGGGGGTGCTTTCTCCAGCCAATTCTCTGTTTCCTACCATTAAAACAATTTGCATGTTCAATATTACTATTTTTCAGCTCTCACTAACTCTTCAACCCATTCCAATCTTCCTTTTCCTATTACTCCATTAAAATAGCCTCTACTAATGTTACAGATAAACTCCATGTTGCTAAATTCAATGTGTATTTTCAATCCTTTTCTTAATTCAGCTCTCAGCAGCATTTGAGTTTGTTAACTCTGTTCTTGTTGAAATTCTCTCATCCATTGGTTATTTGATACACACTATCAGAGTTGCTTTCCTCCTTCTTAGCCACTCCTCTTCCTTGCCCACCCTGTTATTGCTATTCTCCCTCACCTGACTGTTTTGTGTTGAAATTTTTCAAAACTGAGCTGTAGATTTTCTTGTCTTCTCATTTAACTCTGTGCCTAAGCTTTCTCATTAATGCTCATGGCTTCAGCTACTAACTACTGATGTCAACATATATCTCTGTGAAGACCTCTTTTTTTAGTTACAGAACCAAAAATCTACTGTTTCTTTGTATCTCCAATACGGTTTCTTCAAAGCACTTCCAATCCAACATATAAAAATGTAACCTGAAGTATCCACACAGCCTCTCTCTGCATCACCTCCTGCATCGCATAACCTTTCCCCTATTTAGTTATGAACGTTTTCCAGGGTGTTCTCACGCAATGAATGGGCTCACTTTCCATCAAGGTATGAAGGCTGGAGGTTTAGGAGACATTCTTGACACTTTCCTTTTCCCTGCCTTTCTTTTTTTTTTGTATAAAATCTATCACCAACTTTTTTTATTTTCATCCCCTGAATAGCTCTCAAATCTATCATATCTTTCCATCTCTATGGCACTCATCACATCCACTAACAACTTTGCCCAAATATTACCACGATTTCTTATCTCCTCCCATAGATTCCAAACTGATCTTCCCATATCCATATCTTCCTGCAATCCGAACTCCACAATGTAGCTAAAAAAATTTAATAATCTTATTGCCCACCCCTATTTAAAACTATTTAATGATTTCACATTGTTCTTATGATAAAGACCATCCAAAGTCCTTAAGACAACTTTTCGGTTTAGCATGGCCTGGGACTTATCTATCTTAGCTTTCTCCTTTTGCTCATTCTCTCAATTCTGGCCACACTTGCTTCAAAGATTAAGAGACAAAATGTGATCAAGGCCACATTGTTAGCTGGAGGTCATATCTAGTTGTCATTCATAGCCTTGAACTTATTGAATCATGTTCTTTTATTTCTACCAAACTTAGTTGGAATGAGAAGACTCATATCTGGCACTATACCCATCTGCTAGCCAACATAGTTACTGATGTGACTGACCTGGATAACTAACTAGCTAAGTGGGATAGACATGGAGTCCAAATGGTATAGAAAAGAATATATTTTTAGTAACCAATGGGTTCCTTAGGCATAAGATAAAGTAATAGTGGGTATCAATGGGCACAGAACACAGCTACAGGAAGCCTGTATTCATAAAATTGGAAGCCTAAGCAAACAGTAAAAACCGAAGTCTATTATTGTCCATGTGTAGTAAGATTCTAGTTATTAGGTTGCAGATCTATTATGTATCATATACTATGCTATTTCTTGGTCATTCCCTACCTTACTCTTTAGTGAAGGGGGATTAAAAGGGCTAATATGATGGGTGCTACTACAGAGACATTTACAAACTCCTACAGGAGCACTGAATAAGGAGTTACCCTTCCCTGCTGAATTCAAGAACAGCATAATAGGAAAAGTGATATTTCATCTGGGGCCTGAGGTTAACTAGGTGTTTGCCTATTGGAGGAGGGCAGATAGAATTTTTGGTGGCCGGGTTGGAGGAGAGGGAGGATACAGATGTAATCTAGAATTAACCACACCTTTCAGCTGATATAATACCTTGCAAACTTAAAATTTTATCTTAAAGGTAAGCAATTACCTCCCCTTCAGCAGTATCGAAAACAACTTTGCAATGTTATTGCTATTTATTTTATATATAATCCAAGAGTTTGGCCCACTGGTCCATTCCCACCAAACAGGATGTAGCCATTAGGGTGACTTGCATTCTGCTGAAAGCAGTATGTCTGATGTTTAGGCACAAAGACGTTGTTTAAAGAAGCCTTATGATTTTGAACAAACTGGCCCAGCAGGGAGATTTTAACTTGCCCTCCCTAACAGGCCCGACAGCCTGTGTTTGTAAACAGAGCCTTATTGCACTAGTGAGAGGAGACACAGAACAGTGTCAGCTCATTAATTGGGTATCAGGTCCCTGCTGGGAAGAAAGCTTAATGAGTCATCTCATCATAAAGAACTGGGGCTCAAGGGAGGGGGGTATGGTTTAAAGAGAGGGGAAAGATTTGTACAGCAATAACTGCATGTATAGAAAAGCTTGAAGCCCACCTGTTGGGATAAAGAGAGAAGAGCATTTGGGAACGGATGGTTTCTCTATATTCTGTTATTCAGAAGGAAACGAATTTATGAATTTATAAAGGCAGCAATCACATGTGTTATATTCCTGTCATTATGAGCATAATAAATAGAAGTTATTCAAAACATAATTTCGTAGAGTGTTCATGAAGTTTTCCTTTTATTTCTATCCAAAATAAAAATATTCTTTTACTTTCCCATTTACAAAATTTTCTATAACAAAACAAATCTTAATTAATGCTGGTTTTAAAACTCAGATATGTTGCAGATACCTACAGCAAATATTATGAAAGGTTGTGTAATTTGTGGGGTCTTTTTTTTATACATAGTCATCATGTATTTTGAAACTATTTAACAAAAATGCATCCTTACAGTCAAATTTTTTCTCCTTCCTGATTTCATGTTTTCTAAAGTATTGCAATATTCATGTAAGTAGGTAAGGCTGTCTACTTTTCACATAATGCTGCAAATATACATCTGGTGTTAGTTCATTATTAGAGCACTGTGCTCTTCTACCTCAGGCCATTGATCTTATTAATTTGTAAGATCTTTTAAGAAAACTAACTCCTGGTCACAAAGATTTTCTCTTCTATATTCGTCTAGAAATTTTATAGTTTCATATTTATCCTTGAGTCTATGATATATTTTGAGTTAATTTTTTATGTGTTGATAGATATGGATGGAAATTCACCGTTTTGCAAATGAATATTCATTTGTTACAGCTTTGTTTGTTAAAAACAAAACAAAGCAAAAAAAAAAACAACAACTGTCTTTCACCAGTGAATAACCTTTGCATTTTGGAGTGTATCAATTGCCTATATGTGTATGGATCTATTTCTGGATAGTTTATTCTATTTCTTTGATCTATTTATCTGTTTTTATGTCAACACTATACTGTCTTGATTAGTTTTTTTTTTAAAGATTTATTTTTTATTTATTTCTCTCCCCTTCCCCACCCCCCTCCCCCGAGTTGTCTGTTCTCTCTGTCCATTCGCTGTGTGTTCTTCTGTGTCCTCTTGTATTCTTGTCAGTGACACCAGGAATCTGTGTCTCTTTTTGTTGCATCATCTAGCTTTGTCAGCTCTCTGTGTGTGTGGAGCTACTCCCAGGCAGACTGCACTTCTATCGCACTAGGTGATTCTCCTTATGGGGTGCACTCCTACGGGGCGCACTCCTTGTGTGTGGGGCTCCCTTACATGGGGGACACCCCTACATGGCATGGCACTCCTTGCATGCATCAGCACTGTGCATGGGCCAGCTCATCACATGGGTCAGGAGGCCCTGGGTTTGAACCCTGGACCTCCTGTGTGGTAGGCAGATGCTCTATCTGTTGAGCCAAATCCACTTCCCTTGATTAGTTTAGAATAAATCTTGAAATCGAACAGCGTAAGGCCTCTGACTTTATTCTTATTTTTTGAACTCCTTTTTAGTATATTCTAAGTCTTTTGCATTCCATATGAATTTTGAATCAGCTTGTCAGCTTCTACAAAAAAATACCAAAAAAAAAGCCTTTTGAATTTTTTTTTATTGTATTTAGTCTATACATCATTTGAAGAAAACAGATACCCTAAAAATATTCAGTCTTTCAGTCCATGATTTCCATTTACCTTTCCATTTATTTAGATCTCCTTAAATAACTTAGCAGTGTTTTGCAGTTTTCACTAAACTGGTTTTGCACAATGTTTTTTTTCAGATTTATCCTTAAGTATTTCACATTTTTGATGCTGTTGAAAAAGGTGTCACTTTTATAAACTTATGATGGTTTGATGCTAGAAAAATACAATAGTTTTTTCACTTAGTCAAAATTTATTTCAATGCCTAGAAATATTCAGACTTGTATTCTGAAAATTTGCTAAAGTCACTTAGTTTTAGTAGCTTTGTTGCAGATTCAATAGGATTCCTTGCAAAGACAGTCACAACATCTGAGAATAAATAGAGTTTTAATTCTTCCTTTCCACTCTAGATAGCATTTATTTCTTTTTCTTGCCTAATTCCACTAGCTAAAATCTCCAGAAAATGCTGAATACAAGAGGTTAGGGTAGGAATTCTTTCCATGTTCCTCATTATATATGAAAAGCATTTAGTCTGTTACACTTACATATGATGTTAGTTATAGATTTTTCATAAATACTCTTAACTGGCTTAAGGAAGACCCCTCTATTCCTAGTTTAGAGAAGAATTTTTTAACAAGAATGGGTGTTGGATTTCGTCAAATGTTTCTATTCTATTGATTAAAATAATCACTTTTTTCCTAGTCTGTTAATATGGTAAAATGACATTGATTGATTTTCAAATGTTAAACAACCCTTTCACTACTGACATAAATCTTACTTATTCATCTGTGTCATCCTTTCTAAATACTGCTGCTTTTGATATGCTATAATTTTATTAAGATCTTTTGCGTTTATGTACATGAGTGATGTTTGCCTGTGGTTTTCTTTTCCTCAGTGTCTTTTTCTGGTTTTCATGGTAGCATACTAGTAACCTCATGGAATGATTTGGGAAGTATTTCCTCCTTCTTAGTATACTGGAAGTGTTTTGTGTACAATTTCTTCTGAAATGTTTGATAGGATTCACCAGTGAAGCCACCTAGGCCTGGAGTTTTCTTTGTTGGAAGTTTTAAACTGCAAAAACAATCACTTTAATGTATATAAAATTACTCAATTTATCTAAATCTCCTTGAGTGAGCTTTACTATTTTGTAATTTTAAAGATTTCTTTTACTTCTAAATTATTAAGTCAATTTTCTCATTCTTATGAAAATTTTCAAATATTTTGTTGCTAATATACAGAAACACAATTGAATTTTATATATTCATCTTGTCTCCTGTGACATAGTTGATTTCTGTTGTGGATGCCCAAGGGTTTTCAACATGTGCCTTTTGTCCTTAATTCTATTTACATGGCATATTGTATTATATTAATTGATTTTTGAATAGTAAACCAACCTTTCATTTGTGGGATAAAACTACATTTTTGTGGTATATAATATATTTTTATATTGCTGGGTTCATTTTCTAATATTTTGTTTAAGGTTTATGTTTCTATGTTCGTGAGTGATAAAATGGCCTGTAGTTTTCTTTTCTTGTGATGTCATTGCCTGGCTTTGAAATCAGGGTTATACTGGCCTCATAGAATGAATCAGGTATTGTTACCTCCTTGCAGAGGTTTGACTGATGGCCCTAAAAAGAAGATATGTCCATTTCCTAATTCCACAAACATCTGAATGGATCTTTTACCTCTTTTGAAGAATAGGTGTACTTTAAGTACTTTGAAGTGTACTTAACTTAAAGATCTTGATATGTGGGAATCATTCTGGATTATCTCTGTGTGCACTAAATCAAGTGAAAAGTATTCTTACAAGAGTAAGGCAGAGGGAGATTACAACACAGAGAGAGGAGGCAAAGACCACATGGAGATAGAGGAAGAGACTTGAGGGATGTAGCCATAAGCCAAAGTATGCCAACAGCCAACAGAAACTGGAAGAGGCAAAGAACAAAATCTATCCTAGAACATCTGGAATTAATGCAGCCCTGCCGTCAATTTGATTTCAGAATTCTGAACTCCAGAACTGTGAGCGAATACATTTCTGCTGTTTTAAGCCGCTACCTTTGTGAAAAATTGCTGAAGCTGCCACAGGAAAGCAATAACCTCCTTTTTTTTCTGAAAAATTTCTGAAGGTTTGGTATGATTTTTAATTTAAATATTTTATTGAATTCACCATTGAAGACAACTGGGCCTACACTTTTCTTTCTGGGAAAGATCTCAATTAATTAATTTCTTTATTTGTTATAGTCCTATTCTCACTTTCTATTTCTTCATTAGTTAGTTTTGTTAATTTGTGCCTTTTAAGGAATTTGCCTACTTGGTCTAAATTGTCTAATTCATTGGCATAAAATTTTCCATGGAATTTTTTATATTCTTTTTAATTTCTCTAGGGTCAGTAATGATATCTTATCTTTGATTGTTGATTTTGGCAATTTGTGTCTTCTCTCTTTTTCCTTGGTCAATCTGGCTGTGGTTTGTCAACACTGTTGATCTTTTTAAAGAAGAAATTTCACTTTCATTAATTTTCTCTATTTTTCTACTTCATTGATTTCTGCTTTATTCTTCACGTCCTTCCATTTGCTTATGGTTCAGTTGTCTCTTATTTGCTAATTTCTCTAAGAGTAAGCATAGTTTATTGATTTGAGAATTTATTTTCCTTTCTAATAAATGTACTGTAAGCTATATTTCCCTCTCAGCTCTTCTTTAGTTGAATACCATTAATTTCAATATATTTTGTTATAATTCTAAGGCAGTACAAAATATTTGCTAATCTTCCATGTGAATTTTTCTTTACCCCATAGGAAAAATTTTTCTTTACCCCTTAGTTTTTAAATATATGGTAATTTGTCAAGTTTTACCCTATCATCGATTTTTTAAAATTTCTGTGTCCAGAGAAAATTTTTTGTGTGATTTCGAACTTTTAAAATTTATTGAGACTTGTCTATTGAGACACAAGTCTCAATAGCCTAGCAAATGATCTATCCTAAAGAAGTCCCATATAGACATAGAGAGAATATGTGTTTTGCTGCCAGCGGGTGGTGTTTTCTCTAAGTGTGTTAGGTCAAGTAGATTGACAATGTTGTTCAAGTCCTCTGTATCTTTGATTTGTTTAGTACTTTATAACTTTATAAATTATTGAAAATGTGGTATGGAAGTCTCCAGCTATTATTCCTGAAATCTCCAATTACTATTATTGTATACCAATAATGCTATTTTTCCTTTCAATTCTCTCAAATTTTGCTTCAGTTACTTTGTGGGTTTGCAGTTTGTCGTGTATACATGGATTGACCTATCCTTATGATGAAACATTCCTCCTTTTCTTCTAGTAGTATTTTCAGTAATAAGCTCTATTTATTCTGATGGTAATATAGACACAACTCTTCTTTTATAGTTACTGATTTCTTTCACTGAAAACTTTTTTTTAATTTTTGAATTTAAGATATGCTTCTTGTAGACAGCATATAGTAAGACGTTGGTATTTTATCCTATTTGACAATTTCTGTCTTTTGATTAGAATGTTTAATCTGTTCATGCTTAGAATAATAATTTATATTGTATTTATGGCTGCATTTAGCTATTTGTTTTTTTACATTATACATTTTTTTGCCCTTAAGTTTATCTTTCATTGCCTACTTGTATGTTAAATTTATATTTTAGTGTATATTTTCAATTCTTTTTTTGTTTTGTTTACTATATTTTCGTTTCGTTTCTTAGTTGATTGCTCTAGGCAATGCAATGTTCATCTTAAATTATTAAAATTTGTTTCAGTTTCACATTAACTTAAATTCTGGGAAAGAATAGAAAATTTATTCAAATTAGTTTCATTTGCTCCCTTCTCCTTTGTTTTTTTAATTGTCACAGATATAATTCTATACATGATTTAAACCAAATAATATAGTATTTGGTTTATAATACTATATAAATAATATAATATAATATATATAGTACTATATAAGTAATATAATATTGTTTTATGTTAAAATATAAGAAGAAATGATCAAATATATATATATATACAGTTTTCATATCTATCAACATATTTATCTTTTCCAGTATTCTCCATATTCTGTCTGGATTAAAATTGCTCTCTTGCATCATTTTATTTCAGTTCAAAGACTTGTTTGAGAATGTCATTTAAATCATGTTTGCTAGCAATTAATTTCCTTAATCTTTGGTATTTGTCAATGTATTTTATCTTCATTTTTGAAGGATTCTTCTTTTGGAAATTAATTTTTAGCGGGCTTATTGTTTTGCTTTCATCACTTTGAGCATTTATTCTTTTTTTCCAGTCTTTATTGCTTCTGGTGAGAGTCAGCCATTAATGGTATTGTTGCTCCATGTATTGGATAAGCCATTTTTCTCTTGCTGCTAACTAAGGTGATCAAGCCCTGAGAAGAAGAGGGCTCCACACAAGAAGGTTACAGACTACCACTGTTCTTTCTGAAGTTTTTGAAATTCTGAAAAAAAGTAATTCAAAAAGTAATTCTGAAATCAATAATTAATTCTCAATTTGTCATATATCTTTTCTTTTCTTAAAATTCCAGGACACAGAAATGGTTGTAATTGACAGTTTTTTGAGTTTCATCCTTTTTTTTTTTTTTTTGAGGAGAGAGCTTGCTGAGATTCTCACTGAACTATCATAGAAGTGTCCCCCTCCCCCAAGTTATCAAATTTACTAACTTAGAACTTTTCATATTATTTTACTATTCTTTTAATACCTATAGAAGCACTAGTGATTCGTGCCATTGATAATTTGTGTCTTATATTTTTCTTCATCAGTCTCAGTGATTTATGAATTTTATTGCTCTTTGTAAAAAATAAACAGTTCTGGTTTAATTTATTTTTCTTAACTGTTTTTCTGTTTGCTAAATGTTTTAGTTTCCTAGCTGCTAAAGCAAATTCCACACAATGAGTAGTCTTAAATAACAGGAATTTATTGACTCATGGTTTTGAGGCTAGGAAAAGTCCTAAATCAAGGCAACAGCAAGGTGATGCTTTCTCCCAAAAGATTGTGGTGTTCTGAGGCTGTCTGTTGGTGACTCTTGGGTCTTTGGTTTTTCCTTCACATGGCAATGCACCTGGCAGCTTCTCCTGGTTTGTCTCTCTGTTTGACTATCACTCTGCCTGTAAGAGACTCCAGTAATCTGGATTAAAGTGCAACCTGATTCAGTGGGGCCATACCTTCACTGAAGTAACATCTTGAAGAGGTCTTAGTTACACCAGGATGTGGACTAAGACCATGACTGTATCAAAACTGATGTATACAATTCAATCCAAAACATTATTTTATTGACTTTTCATTCTCATTTTGGTCATTTTCTTTCTTCTTCCTCCTTGGAACACTGGTACATTCTCTGCTCTTTCATAGTGGTATTTGCACTTATCTTATATCTGTGTACATGTCCATCTGTTAGCCTACTTGCTCTCTTTAAATAGAGTGATAATGATATTGCTTGTGCCATGACTTAAAATTTACTTTACTTGATTCGTATGATAAATCTTTCCTCTGGAAAGCCTATTCAAAATTCTTTGTAATTCTAAAAGCCTGCCTTCAAAACCCATATACACCATTATCTAGCAAAGTATATTCCCTTAGAAAAGTTATCTCATCTCACTGAACCTTAGTTTTTTCATTGGTTGCTAGGAACATTAGAATTAAATGGTGTAATATTCTTTGCACAATATCTGATTTGTCCTTCCACTTAGTAAATTATGGTTATATTTATCAAGAGCAACAATAATAGATTAAGTGTTTTCAGGCTTAAATTGTGAATACATTTTGATGCATCCGGTTTTTGCTTCTCTTGCTCTCATACTTATAAAAGAGAGTGAGAGAAGGAAAGTAGAAAATGTAAAACAAATCACACTTCCACTCAAATTTGCTCTTTGTCTTTGGATATATTATTCTGAATGCCTCAATTGTATCTTTTATGTGTATTTATAAGTAAGTATATTGGGAGATTCAGTAAATATCATTTGAAATAATCATAATAATCAAATTTACTGTCCTTTGATGAAGATGAAATTTCTAATCTCCCATCAAAAAATGCTTGCACTTTATATTATTGTGATGGTTTTTTACCATTTTAATATTACTTTCTTAACCAGCCTATGTAATTCACAAGACTTGGGATAAGCCAGAAGATAACTTTATAGGGGTCAAATCTGTGACCTTGATTTTTTTGGTAAATTGATGTCTGTGGTCACTCTTTCAATGATAATTTTATTTCTAAAAACAGTTTATGCTATGGACTTCAAATTCTTGACAAGCTGGATGGTGAAGAGAAGACTGAGCATGAAGTCAAAATATTTGAGTCAAGGTCCTTGCTTTTTTTTTTTTCATCTGAAAAGCTTTAACACATAATGTGGTTGTGAGGAAGTGTCATAAATAAAAGGAGCTCTCCTCCAGAAGATTTTATATTTGAACATTTTTAAGGAAATTCCCAACTTTTATTTACAAACCCTAAAGGTATTTTTCCAAAAAATAAAATACTGAAAAGGAACATTTACACAATTTACAAACTATGTTGCAGAAATATAAATGCTCATATTTTTGAGGTGGTACTGTCTATAAAATAATATAACTCTTCATGTATGGGTCAAGGCCCCTTTTTGCCTCCCTTTCAAAAGTTTTGACTTGGAATTTAACTTTAAGAGTCATAAGAAGCAACATACTTTGTAAATTCCAGCTAAGTAAATTATAATTACAGTCCAACTTCTGATTAGGAAATTTTAGCATTGCTAAGCTGAGGAATGAAGCTTAAAGATACAATTAATATGAGCTTATATTAAAGGATTTAGTGGAATTAATAAATTCTATAACAATAGATTACAACTCAAGCTTGAACACAGGCAACAGGCTTTTGCAGTCAATAACTAGCAAAGCTGCTTACATTCTATTTGCTGCTTTTGAATAGTGGTATTTTATCAGTTAAAACCTTGCAAACAGTATCATTATGCAGGGCTTGGATAATTTTAATGGAAAACAAAGAAAAAAAGGCAGTTGGAATCACACAGATGAGTTTCCATGTAAATATCAAATATGAAAATGCACATGATGATTCTGATTTAGGCAATGTGAAAGAAAAAATAGTAAAAAATAGTATAAAAGGAAAATGAGAATAATCGAAGAAAAAGATGCCTTGTCTTTGGAATGACTAAGAAGACATAGGCCAAGAGATGTTAAGAGGACAAAGAATAAGGATTGGATTTTGGATAGAAAGACAAGCATATTGTGCTGGGTGCTTCATGTACCTGAGCCATTTCTTATCAATATAGGGAGCAATTAGTTTATACATTGAGGGAAAATTAGTGGTTCTAATCAGTAACTTATTTTTTTGACAGAATTTACCCAAACAATTAATCAACATATATCTGAAGTCATATGTGTATAAAATACTCAGAATTCTCAATATATCTGGCATCAACAAAGTTTCACTTTTCTTTATCCCCCAAACTGCTTTTCTATGTGAATATCCAAAAACAAAAGTAGCTGGCATATTGTCCAGTTGGACATCATTTCTAATTAAGGATGATTACATTCTATCATTCCTTTCAAATAACTATTCATATTGTACTTCTTTTTGCAATGCACTAAAAAAAAATAATGTGCACTACTTAGGAATTTCACTTTGAGGCATAATTTGATAAGCATGTGAAAAAATATTTGATATATTCTTATGAGCTCTTTGGAAACAGAACAAATAATGAGAGAAAATGAGCTAAAATCATTCTTCTTCTCTACCTCCTTTGTTCATGCCCACCCCTAATTCCCTCACCCTACACAATAAATCCTAACTAAGTAGGAAGACTTGGGCAAGCAGGTGTGCCTCTTGTCTTAGTTTGGGTTACCCCAAAGCAGAACGTCAGATAAAGATTTGAGTGACAATGGGAGGTGAAGGAAACATTGGTAAGGAGTGCAGAAGTAAGACAGGGAAGAAAAAGCAGCTCGCAAAAGTTATGTCTTCAATCCAGTTATCACTGCGAGCAACTGGAGTTTTATCCCAGTGGATAAACTGTGGGAACTGTGGAAACACACCTCAGGGTTAACCCACCCAAGGGGTAAGGGAGTTGAAGTACTTACACACTAATTTCCATTGATTATTGTTCAGGGCTGTTCCCAGGGACTTTAGTTCACTGGTGCTTCTGGACTGTCACATGGATGGACAGAAGGACTTTAGCAATCAGAGAAAGCCCTCAGGCAAAGGCATGCAGATTCTAGCCATTGGAAGTGGAGCAGGTGTACATTGAAGCAATAAATATGGGAGACTATAAGTGGGAAATCAACAGCATCTGTTATATTTCTTTAAACTAAGTTTTTTTTCAATAGACTCCAATGAGGTACCAATTTAAATTGAACTTAGCCATATAGTCAGGAACTTAGAATTTCTGACTTCACTTCAAATCACTGATGGAAATGTATAACAAGCATAAGTTTACTGAATTAGTTTATAGCTTAATATTTTTTTACTCATTTGTGTTTTCTTCCTATTGTGTCCAAATAAGTTAACTATGAATCCTAGGATCTAGAATTAGTTTCAAATTTAGATTTCTCTATAAATAAATTTTTTAGTTTATTAATATTTTCAGTGTTTCTGAACTTTTTAATGTTTTTTATTGTTCTTTGTATTGAATTTTCAAATACCTTAAAGTCAAAACTATTGGTTTGAGTTCTTTTGCACCTCACTATTTTGTTCCTTAATAGTATGATTCTTTGTAGGTATTGTTGTTTGATAACTGTCTTGTAAAAATTCACATTTAAAGTGGTAAGTTAGCAGCATAAATGTAGTTCCTGTTCCTTTTTGGGAACACAATAAAACAATAATAAAATTTAAATATATATATATATATAAAACTAAATATATATATAATATATATATATAATATATATATATAAATTTAAATATATATATATATAAAACTAAAAAGAAACAAATAGAAAATAAATACAATATAAAAAACTGGGGCCATTAGCAAATGAGGTATTTCAACAAATTCCTGAAATATGAAAAGCAAATTAAGGAATAGTTACAGATGTCATGGAGCACTGAACACCAAAGATTTAGTTGCACCCAGAGAAGTTTACCTCACATGCAGAAGATGATGCCTGCAAGAGGGGGTTCACCTTTTAATGTATCTCATAGGGAGGTGATGGGAAACATAATTGAATAGAAAGTTTGGATGAAGTTAAGGATATTTTTTGGAAGTAATGCAAAAAATAAAAACAAAAATGGAAATAAAACTGGTAGAAACACGAATGTGATCAGTGCTTCCATATGGCCCATATTCACATAGTGAAAATATGAAAACTTTTAGCAGAGAAACAGACATGGCAAAAAATCATACTTATGGTTATAGGAGAGAATGGAAGTTCATTAAACCAGAGGGAACAGGAAGTCAGAGGTAGAAATTTGAGAAGAAAGACCACCAGAAGTGAAGGGGAATGCTGGTAATCTCCATTTGAAAAATGGGAAGGAGACCGACACTCTGTGTTGACAGAATAAGGAATAAATATGTTAGGGGTTTATTTAGAAATAGTTTCATTAGTACAATTTCACAGTCTATTATCCACAGTTCCAAAATGCTAAAGGCTCTGAAAATCAGAAGTGTTGTTTTCCTAAATCAATTGGCTGCAAAATTTTATCTGATCTGAACTCATTTGGTAACAAAATCTTACCAAAATAGCACGACGCTATTCATAGCTTTTGTTTATCACATTTATGGAAACCTATATTTTTGCTTTAGAAATATCAAAGATTTTAGTTACAGGATCTTCTCTGTTCCACATTATATTAGAGATAGTATACATAAAGTAATACCGTTTTTAAATCTGAGAAGTTCTGAATTTCAAAATACATATGACCCCAAGGATTTTGAGTAAGGCATACGGACAGGTTGTGAAGGCATTATGGACAGGTTAATGGAAATAAAAACCAAATTCAAGATGTTGCTTAGTTTTGGGGGGAAAGGGAAGGAAAATATGATGAGAAGTACAAAAAAGACCTCATTTTATTTGCAACATTTTATTTTATAAGCTGGGTAATGGTCACATAAATATTTGTTATATTAATTTATATTCCCTTTTCCATGTCTATAAGAGTTCACAATAATAAAAAGTTAGCCAAGGAGAAATTAAGAATAATGATATAAACATATTTGAAATACATGGAAAGAGGAATTCAGAAGGTAGTTAAAATGTCCTAAAAGTCTTTACTGGTCATAGCAGGAAGACAATAGACAATGACTACATTTTCATAAATCTAAGAGTAGCTGCATGTGCATATTATTTAAGCTTTTGTCAAATCATTACTGCCAGGGCCAGCTGTCCTCTCATTTTTAGACTGTGCTACAATTATCATTACTTTGTAGTTTATGTTTCATGATACCTTTGCATTAACTTTTCAGAAAGCATTTATAAACAAGTTAGGCATCATACCTCGCTGCATTTTCCCCTGGGCACATCCCATCGTTTTCTCCTCTATGTTTCTATTCCTGATATGCCTTCCACCTGGAATCCCTCTCTTTCTTCCATTTCTTGCTATCCAAACTCTGATAAAATAAAACCCAGATAAAATGCCAATTTTCTTACAATGGATTCCTTAATCACTCCGAGAAATTTGATTGGAAGTTTGTTGCAACATAGAACAGAGAGAAGAAACCCTGATTTGGCCTCTGAGGCCCGGATCCAAGAGCAACCTTAATTATTTAAGTGTTCAAAGAAAATTAGGAAGTAGATTACTACTTATTGGCATACTCATTAGTTAATTTAATAAATATCTTATATCAACTACTATGAACTAGTAGTAAGAATATGGCACTATTCATGTTTTTAGAAAAAAAGAAGATGCTTCACTTGGAAATAGCTAAAACTTTTTTATTAACCAGGATCAAATAATTGGGCCATAGAAACAGTAAATATTTTAGTTTTAGAAGTTTAGCTATGATCTAACAGAAGATGAAATGCAGTGCATTGAAGCTAAATGCTACAGACCTCAGAAAGAGGAAGATGAGGGTTATGGAGTCACACACATTCTGACCATGGGGCATCCTTCCTGATCAATTCTTTCTTCTTTGGAGAGCATGTTCTTGAAGATCTCTGAAGTCAGGCACAAGTTTATGGCACTAAAGAAGTTAAGCATTTGCATACAAATAGTAGCTTTGATTCCCTGTTAAGTATTCCTTCCTAATAATCTGAAATAATTATAAAAACATTTTCAGATTCTTACCCAAAACATAAACTGTCTCAGTTATTTGACATTTATTTCATTCATCGTTAGTTACAAATATCATTGGAAGATACCCTTGTTTCTCTCATCTGTAAATTCTTCAGGGACTAACAGTCTCTTCATTATCTCTATAACTCTTGCAATATTATTGTATACATCAGATGCTTAATTATTTCCCTAAAAGAAAATAAAAATAGAAATAAAATATTCCTCTTCTGTGTCTTGAGTACCACATTCCAAGCCTGGCTCTAATTCTTGTATTGACCTTGATCTAGGTGTTTAATCTATTGAAATAGGGATGCTGATGAACATGATTTGAAGCTCTTATTAAAAAATTTTTAAATCATCTAATTAGGAGAGAGGGTCTTGTTTTTGGAGAGAATGATCTGTTAAATTCATCTTTCTCTTTCTACTTTGAGCTTTTTATCTTTTTGACCTTTTCCTTTTGGCATTAATATTTAAAGAATGACAGCAATGTTCTGACTCGTTTATATAAGTCAGTTTGGGGAAATTAGTTGCTTTATTTTTATGGTTAAGAAACAAAAAGACTATGTGTAAGCAGATTCCTTGGTTTCGTTCATTTTTGTAAATGCAACAGTTGACATTAGTCTTTGCCTTACATTGACTCTAAAGATAGATAAATGATTATGATGATAGATAGATAGATAGATAGATAGATAGATAGATAGATAGATAGATGCTAATAACCACCATTCAATTCTCCAATCTCTTCCAAGTTTCCTTATTTGAGTACCAAATTGCCACAGGTATCTCAGCCTTCTCAGGATTTTCAAGCATTCTTAAATTATATCCCATCTTTTTTCTTTATGTTGCTACTTTATCCATGGAATTTATCTAGACCCAATGTTCTCCTGGTTTAAATACTAGCACACTCCTGTTGGCAGTCATACCTTTTGAATAGATTTATATCGTTTTCTAAATAGCTCGTTGTGAGCTATTTCTCTTTTTTCATAACTTTAAAATCTCATTCCCTGCATATATTAATTTTAAGGGATGCTTGAAACAATTATTTAATTATTTGCTATGTAGGGGTACATCACTTGAAAACTATATATCTATATCTATATACTAAATTCACACCTACATTTATAGTTCTATATAGTTAATCAGGTATACAAAGTACAGCTAGATTATCAAGTAGCATCTGATGACTGTCCCCTATGCTGCAAAGTGTGTTTTCAAAAATAATTTCCTGCCACATTCCTGACTGTATTTGCAGCCGGAGTTGATCCCCTTCCCTGCTGTTCCCTGATCTGCCCCTGGGTTACAAACAGCCCCTACAGACAGACTGGCTCGTGCTACCTGCTGCTCAGACACAGATTAACTCACTACCAACCATATGGGCTAGTGACTTCATAAATTCCTCTTCTTTTGCTTTTGGCTGTTAGGAAAGTTAATAGACAGTTTTCTGGTGGAGAAAAAAACAACCTGGTGGTGTGCAGGCTGGGCAGTAATCACCTGCACCCGACACAACTGGCACCTCCATCTGCCTTTCAGCAGCTATTTGTGTGGAGAGGATGGATTACTCCATTCAGGGCTACTACTCCTGTGTTGTTAACCACTGCCATTTGCCTCAATTACAAAGTGAAATGATTAAACACTCAATTCATATCTTGATTATTTATAATAATTACTGAATGCATCCATTGTTAAAGAGCTCCTCAAAGTGTTTCCAGAATTAAGAGGAACTTAAATCATTTTGACGTATTTTTGCAATTGTATAAAACATATACATTTATTTTCAAATATAGTTAAATAAACGTTCTATTGTGTTGAAATGAAAAGTCCATAGACTATAAGTCTTCTGGTCTGTGTTCATTGTGACTTTGGACAAGTTCATTTCTGTGCCTTAATTTCCTCTGAAATACATATTGGTGAAAATACATTTTATGCCATACCAGAGCACTTTAATATACCGTAAAAGATCATTATTAAATATTGGCTTTATTGGAATTCAAAATCAGAGGTTATAAGGAAACTTCATTCTGAATCACATAAATATTAACTAGTATTTTTCATTAGCAAATTATCTATAATATGATTATAATTATCAGCACTGAAATACAAGTATAGGTGTTTTGCACTGCATTAATCTTCAGCTCATCTTGATTTGTGTCAAAAACCTTTTATTGATTTTTACAGTTACAATAATAGAAATAGAAAAATGGCCTTTTGAATTAATAACTAATGAGAAAATTTTTATTTCATTAAAGTGTTTCTTGACTAGAGGAACAATTTTCTCAAAAGAGTTGATGACATAATAGACTGTACTAAAACACTTAATTTTTTAAAGTTATTTTTGTATTTCATATAAAGGGGATAATTTGGAAGTGGGATTTGAATTTACTGGTTATTCTTGTAAGAAACATTTAATGTTAATTTGCCATTGATTTCCATAGTCAAAAATATTATATTAAAAATGTTAATGATATATTCTATATGTAATAAATTTGGTTATATATATTATGTGACATGTGAAGTTTATTTTAGGCATGTGTGTGCACATGTGTGTATATATGTGTGAATGTTGTTAAAAATACGCCTTTGCCAAATACACAGTACTTAATAAAATGGAATGTACTTAAATTATTCATTCTACCTAACTAAAATGTATTCAACTGTTCTTCATGTTCTTTATCTCTAATTTTTAAAATAAAGACAGAAAGCACATCTTAATTTACTTTGTATACCATTGTCTACCAAATCTTGGGTATTATTAATTACACTATATATCTTTAGTTGTTGAGTGATTGAATGGGAGAAAACAAGAAAAAAGGATATTTTTGTGTTCCCTTGCTACATGAAGAGCTATTACACTTCTCTGGTACATTAAAACCTTAGAAATTAGAAACATGAAGAGATAAGTGAGTGAATAAATGCACTGCGATTGCTTATGAAGGAAAGACCATTGCCAGAATTTTGATCAGTAACCTAGCTGAAATTTATTTGAACTACATATGATATTTCCATTTAATTGACAAGGTAAAGTATTAGTTTAAATTTTAAATTTAAATTTTAAATTTTAAATAACAGTAGTTATTGCCACTTTTGTTCCTTAGTTTGGATGGACTTCAAAATGAAGAAACATGACCTCAGTACAGTGACCATATTTTATTTGATTACAGCTCAGTGTTGTGGCTCCAGCCTGGTAGAGGCAATGAGGAAGTGCCCTCAGTGTTGTAGTTCAAGCCCGGCTGGATGATGGAAGCTCACCTGGGGCGAAGATGGAGGTGCACAGCTCTGCGTTACAGCTGGGCTCAGTGTTGCAGCTTGGTTTTGGTATGCCCAGGGCAAAGATGAAAGCATGCTCAGGATTTTGGGGCTGTGCTAGAAACAGGTTTACTGTTTCATGGCCCTTAGGGTAGAGCCTTAGTTGAGATGCTCTGATTGGTTAATCAGTGGGTTCTGCGCAAGAGTATTGGCTAGGGTTTGGAAACTAGATTAGCATTTTAAGTTAATAGGGTATGTTAACTGGGAGGTGTTGGTAGGCTAATTACTAATTAGGGTAATGGATCCTATTGGCAAAAAATCTCTTATCCTATTGGCTGAAAATCTTTTATCCAATTGGTTGAAGATCTCTTATCCTATTGGTTGGTTCTTTCTCCTTCTGTAAAGGGGTCACAGTTCTGTTATCAGTCATTTCCATCAACCACTCATTATATATAATTTGTATCTTGATCTTTAAAAATAACCCACAATCTCTGATCATTATTCCACACAACTCCTTTCCCCTTGCTCTTCCCAGTAAGTACAAATATAAACCCTGTTAAGAATGCTGAAAGATGGTAAGCAGAAGGCTAACTGATTTGAGAACCCAATTCTGGAGGAACAGCTTAGTGGCAGGAAGTCTTATGAACTCCCCTCAACAGAAAAAGTCATTCAGATGTTTCTCAATCCCCAACCTAGCAACACAAGGTAACCTAGGTTGGCTCATTCATCTTGCAGATTGGATAGGAGTTCCCCTGACAACACCAGGCAAACATGACATCATGGGCAAAAGGGATCAATTGGGATCCTGGGTGGCCAGGCAGCCTCAGAGAGTTCACTCCCACAATAAGTGACCCAGCATGGAAAGTCATTTTATCCACATGGACCTGACACCTGCCTCCTTCCCCATTGAGGATTTTCAGGGTAGTCAGGCAATGCTAGCATGTGGTACCCTGCCACACAGCAAGTAGATCCCTGCCACAACAAACAGCCAGACTTCCTTGTTGTCATCCAAGAATCTGAAACTCTCTTCCCACCTGTAAATACTGAGATAGGTGTTGAGAGAACTTCCAGAGGATTCTTGCAACAACTGTACTCTTTATCAGAAATTATGGATGTGAAAAAATATAATAACAGAAATAGAAAGCCTGCTTAAAAGGCTTAGTAGTAAGTGGAGATAACACAGGATATAATTAGTTTACCTGAGAACAGATCAATAGAATTTATACAATTTGAAGAAAAGAAAGAAAATAGACTGAAAAATAAATTAACAGAGCCCCAGGTATTTTTGAATAATTACAAAAGATACAAATTTTGTATTGAGAGAGTCTCAGAAAGAAATGAAGAACAGTGGAGCTGAAAGAATGCTGGAAAAAATGACTGAAGACTTCTTAAATTTGGCAAAAGACACAAGTCTACCAACTCAAGAAGCCAAGGAAACCCTAAACAAGGTCAATCTAAAGAAATCCAGACAAAAACAGATCATAAACTTATGGAAAAAAAAAAAGAAAGAAAAATTGTTGAAAGCATCCAGAGAGAAATGAGCCATTACATATATAGGGAAAGGCAAAATTGAATGGCAGTAGATTTCTCATCTGAAACCACTGAGGTCAGAAGGAAGAAAGATAAGTGCCAAAGGAAAGAAAATATCACCCTTGGATCCAAAATCTTCATTCCTTTGGGAATGAAGTAGAAATAAAGATATTCTTACACTATGGAAAACTAAACAAATTTGTCACTAACAGATCTGCCCTTAAAGATTTCTTCAAACAGAAATAAAATGATAAAGGAAAGAATTCTGGGGCATCAGGAAGGAAAAAAGAATAATGAAAAAAGCAGAAATATTGGTACATATAATAGAGTTATCATTTTCCTTATGAATTCTATAAATCATATTATATGATTGAAATAAAAATTATAACACCATCTGATACTCAAGAAAATCATATATTTAAAATAGAAAGATTAAAAGGAAGTAAATGAAAGTGAGTTTTATGCACTTTACTTGAAGTAGTAAAATATTGGCACCAATGATACCAGTAGACAGAGATAAGTCACATATGTATATTTTAATAACCATAATAATCACTATGAAAACTATACAAAAAGTACATTAAAAACACTATAAATAAATTAAGTTGGAACTTAGAATATGTTCATATAACTTAGAGGAAGATGAGGAAAGAGAAACAGACCAATAGTGAGAGGAAACAAAGAGAAAAGCAATAATAAAATGGCAGACTTAAGCTCTAGCATATTAATAATTACCCTGAATATAAATGGCCTAAAAATTAAAAAACTGATTGACAGGGTGGATTTAAAAAAATAAACAGCACAACTATATTCTATTTACAAGAAACTCAATTCAAAATCAACATCATAGATAGATTGAATGTAAAGAACAGAAAAGATACCATACAAATTTTAATCTTTCAAAATTTCAGGAGTAGCTATATAAATATCAGATAAAGCAAAAGAAAACTTACTAGGGACAAAGAGAGGCATTACATAATGATAAAAGAACCAATCTCTCAGGAATACATAACAATTCTAAATGAATAGATCAAACTAGAGAGCCTCAGAATACATAAATCAAAAACTGACAGAAATGAAAGAAAAATTTAAAATTCCATAATTACAGTTTGGAATTACAACACCCTCTCTCAGGAATTAACAAAATACTAAACTGAAAATTAGTAAGAATATAAAATACCTGAAAATAATGAAAAAACTGTATGCATTCAACATATAAAGAATAATCTACCCTAAAATAGAAGAATACACATTTTTTTCAAGTGCCATGGACTACCTATTAAGATAAACCATATGCTTGGCAATGAAATAAACCTTTATGAATTAAAAAAAAATGGAAATCATAAAGAGTATGAACTGCAAACATAATAAAATCAAACTAGAAATCAATACAGAAAGAATATATGAAAATCTCCAAACATGTGAAATTAAACACTGCACTTCTAAATAATCCATGGGTCAAAATGAAAGATGTAGAGGGATTTTTAAAAAGTGTATAGAACCTAGTGATACAATATATCAAAATTTAGTGTAACTAAAGCTATGTTGGGAAGGAAATTTGTAGTACAAAATGCTTACATTAGAAAATCAGAAAAGTCTCAAATAAGTCATCTAAACTAACTAGAAAAAGAGAAGAACTATAAACCCAAAGCAAGCAGAATGAAAAAATCATAATCTAAGAACAAAATAAAAGAAATCGAAAATAAGGAAGCAACAGAGAAAAATCAGTGAAACAAAAACCTGGTTCTTTGAAAAAAATAAATAAAATTGATAAATATCTAGCAAGACCGACAACTGTATAAAGATCTAGATATTTTATTTTGACCCTTAATCCAGCAATCTTTCTATTATTTTTGTCTCAGATTTAGGTCTTTAAGTCTTCGGTGAGTATGTTTTATCTTGCCTTTGTTCATTGCTATTTTTGTACCATTTAAATTATCTCCTTGAAGGAAGAATCCTTTCTTATTTTCCTTGGTTAACTCCACAGTGCCTAGTAGTATACCTTATACATATACTTGGACAAAATCATAACATTTGTAAAGATTGCATTCTATTATTTATTGAGAACTTACCATGTACCAGGCATTCATTAAACACATTACTTACTCTATTTTAATTGGTGTTCAAAATAACCCTGAAGATTAGACATTTCTCATATGAGGAAATGCCATGGAAAATAAGAATATGCAGCTACAGAATCAATATTTAAATCCAAGTTTGTCCGAATCCAAAGTCTATGCTCTCAAATGTTATGGATAACTGCTATATGGATAGATGGTGGATGGAGGTGTTGTAATGGATTAAGGTGTTGTAATGTCATAAAATATGGGACTTGTAAAATGATGTTTCAGCTATGTAAAATCAAGGTATAATATATATTTATATAAAGTAAAATATATAAACTTAGGTGGACAGCTTTATGAAATTTTGCAGAACAATATAACCTTGTAATCATTACCTAGATAAATATGTAGAAAATTTACAAAACTGCAGAAGGCTCCCTTGTGCCTCACCCATATCAAAATGCTTCCAGAAGGAAACCATTATCTAATCTCTGTTAACATAATTTAGTTTTGCTTATTTTTAAATTCATATAAACAGCATCATATTGTAGGTACCCTGTTGTCAGACTTCTTTTGCTCAACGTTATGTCAAAGATCTCCATCCATCTAGCTTTGCATAGCCATAATCTGTTCTGTCTAATGGCTGTGTAGTATTTTTTTGCATGATTTTATAATACAACTTATATACTCATTCTATTCCTGATTAAAATTTGGATTACTTCCAGTTTAAAGCTATTACATATAAAGTTGGTATGATGTCAATACAATGTGAACTACTCTTTATGTATCAATTTATTTTATTAAATATTTGTACAGTTTAATGTGGCAGACACCATTTGGAATGTTTTAGAAGTATTTAGTCAATGACGCCTCATACAAATCTTATGAAATAAACATTATCAGAAGTGCTATCATACAGATAGGAAAAATCAGAAAAAAAATTGGTTGGGCTAGGGTTTGAACCCAGAAAGTATAGCTCCAGAACTGTGCTTCTGACCTCTATGCTACATTTCCTCTCAGTGGTTAGGTGCCAGATATTTGTAGTAAAATAAAATAGTTAACGCTATTGCCACTATAAGCCAAACACAAAATTAAGTTGTTTACATGGATTTATTTAAGTCTAGCAAAAGGTCCACAAGGCAATTTTATTTATCCCCATTTTATGACTAAATGATGGAGTCATAGAGAAGTCAAATAACTTTCCCACATATACACAACTATTAAGTAGAACATAGATTTTAACTTCATTTGATTCTAGTGCCTACTACTTATCTAACTACAGTCCATGCTGCTTCTTAAGCGGCATTGTTATTCTCTTTGTAAGAAAATACATCTAAAACAAATATGGCTGTCTTCCCATCAAACTATTTGGGTTTATAATTTTCCAGAACGTGGAATGAAAGCCAGTTGCGCATTAATGTGGAAAAGAGCAGGGAGGGCTTATTATGAATTCTGTTTTTTTTTACTGTCTAAGAATTAATATTATCCTGGGAAGCAGATGTGGCTCAAGCAATTGAGCTCCCATCTACCATATGGGAGACCCTTGGTTTGGTTCCCAGAGCCTCCTGGTGAAGGCAACCTGGCCCGCACCTGCGGAGAGCTGAGGGCGCATGCCCAGGGAGAGCTGATGGCTTGTGCCCACAGAGAGTTGGCACAGCAAGATAAAATGCAACATAGGGAGACAAGCAGACACAGAAAAATGGATAGGTATTTTTACACCCATTTAAGAGTTGAGAATCTAACACTTAAACATAGAAAGTGAGTTGGCAAATAGAGAAAAATAAGCTGTGGCACCAGACTTTCAACCAAAATTGCCCCAGTTCTGATGATTGTAGAGAAATAATAATAAAGGGCTAATTATGCAAGAAAACTTAGTCTGCAGTCCATTTTGGGGTGCAGGGACACATCTTGTAACAGTGTACATGCTATTTGCAACCATTTATTCCCACTCCAGCTACTCCTATTATTTGAGACATGGAGGAGGAGGGAAGGAGAAAGTCCTTACTGGTCTGTGGACTGGGAGATGTACATGAAGTGGAGGGTTCTATTGGGCATGATCAGCAAGGAAAAATATATGCTCAATCCCAAAAGACATCTATAAGGGGGAAAACGGACTTTGGCCCAGTGGTTAGGGCGTCCGTCTACCATATGGGAGGTCCGCGGTTCAAACCCCGGGCCTCCTTGACCAGTGTGGAGCTGGCCACGCGCAGCGCTGATGCGCGCAAGGAGTGTCGTGCCACGCAAGGGTGTCCCCCGCGTGGGGGAGCCCCACACGCAAAGAGTGCGCCCATGAGGAAAGCCGCCCAGCGTGAAAAGAAAGAGCAGCCTGCCCAGGAATGGCGCCGCCCACACTTCCCGTGCCGCTGACGACAACAGAAGCGGACAAAGAAACAAGACGCAGCAAATAGACACCAGACACCGAGAACAGACAACCAGGGGAGGGGGGGAAATTAAATAAATAAATAAATCTTAAAAAAAAAAAAAAAGACATCTATAAGGGGTATACATCTATAAGGAGTGTACATGTATCACACTTTCCTTAGGGAATGCCTGAGCTTTGCATTCAAAGTAAAGCACTATGGTGTTAAAAACTCTAAAACAGGAATAAATTTCAGATTATGTAATGTGAGCAATTAGACAAAGGAAGTCAGCTTTTCTGAGAATTGTGAGCAAAAATGCCAATTCTAGTACTCTAACCTCTGTTTCATTAACTATTAAAAAATTGCCTTTCTTGTTAAATCATGACAGTCAAATCCAGACCTGCTTCAAATATGACAGAAAACAATTCAATTAAAAAACTATACTACTTTCTCTATCAATACAATTTGATCTGAGTTTAAATCTTGTTTTTCTTACATTATTTCATTAAATATGGACATTTATGTAATATACGTATATTGAAATTTTCATCTTGTTTGAGATCCTGAACATATATTAAAACTATAGAGAATTTTAGCAAATGACAAAGCTATTGTCCTTGCTTAAAAAAATTAAATGGCTGCCCTCTGAAATTCACAACAAGCAAAATTTTTTCAATGACTATCTTATTTCCTTCTCTGAAAGGAGGTTTTAAATATCTAATTTGTGATTTCCATATTGTTTTCCTTCCAGGAAGTGAATATTTAATTCATGACTCTATGAATCAGTTGGATTAAGCCAGGTTGTGCTACAGTAGCCATTAACTCCCAATCAGGGTGGGCCTACAACTATAAAAGCTTATATATATTTTTTTACTTTATTTACACATTATGGTTCAGGTAAGGGCCTGCTTCATGTCATCTCCACCTTAAAAATTCTATGGAACAGCACCTGTTTAATATTGCTGATATGGGGCAAGGAATACAGGGCCTATGGGTCTTATATTGAGATTAAATGCTCCAGCCAGGAAGTACACATCTCACTTCCATTCACAACTCATTGGCAACACTAATCACATGACGACCCTGTCAATCACAAAGTAAGTAAGAAAGTACAATGTCTGTTCCCAGAAGGGAAAAGAGGACCAGAGTACTTGATATACCTTATTAATAACCATTATGACCTTATTGCTCAAGCCGTACTTCCTTTTGGAGCATTCTTTCTGGGAAAATCTAAAGATCAGGAGCTGAAATTTACACGTGAATAATCATTTGTACATAACATTATGGTTCCACGGGGCTGTTCTCTAAAGAACAGCTACAGCCTGAGTACTTCTACCTTGCTACTGGTCTCCAGAGAATACTGTATTGGTCTCTGATAAACCTATGAAGTGGATTAGGACATTGGATTGAACATGTCCTCCTATCACTAATATGGTACTAATTTCATGAACAAGAAAGGTGACTACATTTTATCTGGAGTTATTGGCAACCTAGGAGTTAGACTGAGGAGGAAAAATGAGATCAATATTTTCCTATGCTCTTTTATTTCATTCAGTTAAGTACTCCGGTATAATTGTGTGAAAAGAACATTGTAGCAGAACTAGAAACTAAAAATTAAGTTAGAAGATATGTGTACTTTCATTGTAAAATTGAATTTAAAATCCTTTCTGTTATTTTGAATAGAGAACTAACCACTACGTGAGTAAATTCCTTTTCTTTATTTTGATTATTAGAAAGTTATTGATTTTTATATAAACTTCTCCATAAAATTACCTATTTTTGATGATTACCAAATCATATTGTCTGTGTTATCCATTATTGCCCTCTTGTTTAAATTCCAAACTAACACTTTCAACTGTTTACCAAAATTTCTCCACCTATGTATCCTATTGACAGCTCACACTCAACACATTTAAAATTAAACTCATTATCTCCACTTTCACCTTTAACTTACCATAAACCGAAAAATATATATTTCTTTTGATGTTTTTCCTATTTTATTGAACAGCATCATGAAGAAAAGCAATCTAAATTTTATCATGGAAAACAAAGAAGCCCATTATCTGATCCTTGCTTGAATATTTCACCTCATCTATTGCCGTTCCATTATACTTAAATAGTGCTAAAGCATACTGTAGCAGTTTGATACTGTTTATGAGCTCCAAAAATAGATATTGGATTATGTTTATAAACTGGTCTGCTCCTCTGGGCTTATTAGATTGTATTAAACTCAGAGGTTTCACTTTTACTTGATATGATTAAGGTTTTGATTGGGCCACATTAGTAGGATTTTGCATCCCTGCCCACGGAGAAAACAGCATGGCAGAGGAAAGAGTTGGAGTTTTGATGCTGTAGCCTTGGGAAGTAAATACACAGGAGAAGAAAACATAGGAATAAAGAAGGCTCCATAGACATGGCAGAGCCCCAGGTAAGAGAGAGAGCCTGATAGTTCACAGATGACCTTGTGGAGAGAACAGAGCAGCTGAGCCCAGGAAGAAATGAGCCCTGGGGAGAGGGACGAGATTTATGCTAGCCTAAGCTGAGACCAGAAGCTGGAACCACAGAGCCTTAGGAGGAAGAAGAAGGCTGAACCCACACAGAGACTGGCAGCCATCTTGCTCCAACATGTGGCAATAGACTTTGGAGAGGGAAGTAATTTACTCTCTGTGGTCTTGTGACTGTAAGCTTCTACCCCAAATAAATACCCTTTATAAATGCCAACAGATTTCTGGTTCTTTGCATCAGCACCCCATTGGCTAATATACATAAAACACTAAAATATGTAAGCTTCCCCAAACGTCAGGGAAGATCTGCTCATGATTCCAACTCATTCTGCAAGTTTTACTGTGACTATTAGAATATTATCCTTTCTGGGAAATTTTCATTGTCTTCAAAAACTTGATTCAAGCATTCTTTTCTTTCCCTGCACCTTCTATAATTAGTTACTGCACTTTTCATACTAATGTAATTAGTTCTACCATTTCTTTGAATTATGTTGGAAAAAGAAAATATTTAACATTGGTTTTTTGAATGAAAAAATTAATGCAGAGTTGAAATTTGCTTTCGTCTAACTTTGCCTTGTTGCACAATTACAATTCTGATACTCCATTTTCTCTCTAAATTATAAAGTATTTGAAAAGGCCATTAAACATATGTGATTTTTTAGGAGGAATATTCTTAAAAGAAAGTAATTACAAATAAGAAAAATAGTCAAATTAGTGGGCACAGTCAGAGCTACTAGACAAATGAAAGTGCAAAACAGAGTCATTGGGAAGGAGGAGGAAGAGGAAGAGAAAGGGGAGAAGGAGATGAAGATAAAGAAGAAGAAGGAGGAGAAAAGTATCAATATTAATTGATACAAAAATGAGTTTAATAATGTTAAAGCATTAAATAGAGAAAGGAACAAATTTAAGGAATAAAAGTAACCATATATGCAGTGTATATAAATTATAAATTATGTTCAAACACTATAACTGCTAAATTATGATCCAAAAGCTACTAGAAATGCTAGGAAAACTCTTTAATGCAATGAAACATTTATCAAATAGAAAAACAGAAGATTAATAAATTTAAAAAGATTAATCATAAAAGATAGGTTTTCTGATGAAAGTGGAATTAGGTAAGAATCAACAGGAGAAAAATACTTGGAAAACCCCCAAAACTTGAGTGATAATAAAATATTTGGAACTGAATTCAATCTAGGGGAAAATGTGGGAGGCAGGGTAATGACATCATCAAGATGGCAGAGAGAGACTCTCTTGGGCTCCAACCCCAGCAAGAACTGGCAAAGTAACAGGGTGAACACTGAATCAAGAAAAAAATCCAACTTAAAAACAATAGGATTGAAGGTGGCATCAGACTAACAGGCAGGGCTCAATGCTCTCACAAAAACAACAGAGAAAGAACCAAAATCTGTCTGGTGGACCTGCTTTGAGTATCAGCAGACCAGGACAGCATTACACAATTCCCAGAAGGGTGACCTACAGAAAGAAGGACCCAAAACAACAAACATGAGTTACCAACCACCCATGGCAGCTGGGAAGGGCTCCCATCCCCACCCCCAAGATATTGGGGTGGAGTAAAACCTTTGACTACCTGCAGCTGACTGAGAGGGGAACAATATCTTCCTCCCTTTCAGCTGTTTTAAGGGAAAAGAGAGGGGGGGGGGGGGGGCGGTTTCAGTGAATTTGGCCAACAGAGCCTGCTTTGAATCTCTGATCTGGAGATTTAACAAAGGAACACGGGAAAGCCAGGAATGAAACACTTCATGGAAAGGTGAGTTGACAAGTGCCATCTGCTGGCTGGTCTGGAAATTGCATGGACAAAAACTGTTTTTGATTATCTGGGTATCCTAACACCTGGGAGAAAATCTGAGACCATTAAGGAGACAGTGGTCAATTTAAGTAACTTAAGCTGGGCAATTCTAAAGACTTAGAATAGTTTAACCAAATATCCAAGAAGAGCTATGGGAAAAAAAAGCAAAATAACAAAACTATAGGCAAGAGAAAGAAATTGGCTATCAGGGTAAATTCACCAACATATTCACATGCCTAGATATCAGCAAAAAATTACAAGTCATACTAGGAAACAAAATAGCTGACCCAACCAAAGAAACAAACTAAATATCCTGAAGATACAGGATTTAAAACAATTAATCAGTGATAATCACACAACTTTCTTGAATCAATTTCAAGAATTTTAATAAAACATGACTAAAGAAATAAAGGATATTAAGAAGACACTGGGTGAGCATAAAGAACAAATTGAAAGCCTGAAAAAAAAAATAACAGACCTTATGGGAATGAAAGACCCAATGGATAAGATTAAAAATTTGTTAGATTCTCCTACTTGCAGGTGTAGGCACTCTCAGTTCCCTAGTGTGGTGGTTGACCATCTTCACCTTCCTGTTAGCTGACCTGAGTAAGTCCAATGAACCAGAGAGCAGGAGGAGAACTGCATGCATCAACCATGTGGGATTACCATGCCACGGTCCACAGGATGGAGGAATAAAATATAGATTAGAATGGATTTACTGTTATTCTACTATAGCACTATTGTGACTAGCAATGGAAGAAATTGTAGCATTGATGTGGAGAAAGTGGCCATAGTAGTTGCTGAGGGTAGGAGGAGGGAAGAAGAGATGTGATGTGGGGGCATTTTTGGGACTTGGAATTGTCCTCAATGATATTGCAGGAACAGATGCAGAACATTATATATCCTGCCATAACCCATTGAATGTACTGGGGGACATTGTAAACTATAATCAGTGCAGAGCAGCAGTGCTCCAAAATGTATTCACCAAATGCAATTAATGTGCCACAATAATGAAAGAGGTTGTTGATGTGGGAGGAGTGGGGTGGGGTGGTGTGTGGGGTATATATAGGAACCTCTTATATTTTTTAATGTAACATTTTTTGTGATCTATGTATCTTTAAAAAAAGGAAAATTAAATTTAAAAAATTTAAAGAAAAAAATATATTAGAGGTATATAAGAGCAGATCTGAATTACCTGAAGACAGAGTTAGTGATTTTGAAGATAGAACAGCTGAACTGGAAGAGACAGGAGAACAGAAAAATAGGAGAACGGAAAAAATGGAACAGTCTCAAGGAATTGAATGACAACATGAAATGCACAAGCACTAGCATCATCAGTGTCCTAGAAAAAGAAGAGAATGGAAAAGGGGCAGAAGGAATATTTGAAAATAATTACTGAAAAATTCCCAACTTTTATGAAAGACATGAATATCAACATCCAAGAAGAACAATACACCCAAAACAGAGTAAATGTGAATAGGCCTACATTGAGACATCTACTATTCAGAATGACAAATATCAGAGGTGAAGAGAAGATTCATATAGAAGGGAAACTTGATAAGATCAAGTGCTGATCTCTCTGAGAAACCACAAAGTGAGAAGAAAGTAGCATGATGTATTTATGGTACTGAAAGAGAGAAACATCCAGCCAAGAGTTCTGTATCCACTAAAACTGTCCTTCAAAAATGAGAGTAAGTTCAATGTGTTCACAGACAAACAAAAACTGATAGAATATGTTACCAAAAGACCAGAGTTGCACATGATATTGAAGGGAATGCTGCAATCCCAATTGAAAAAACCCAAGATATTTGGAGCAGAGTATAGGAATGAAGATTATTAGAAAGGGTAAACTAAAGGGTAAGAAGATAAATGATAGAATAATATGACAACAGAGACCTGATGGACAAAATGGATGAAGTAAGTAATGTTTTTACAGTAATAACATTGCAAATTAATGGCTTGAACTCCACAATCAGGAAACATTGAATGATAGAATGGAAAAAAAAAAAAAAAAAGAGCCATCTTTATGTTGTCTAAAAGAGGCCTACCTCAGACATAAGGATACACAATATCTGTAAAAAAAAAAATACTTTAAAAAAATAGTATGGATTGGGAGAAAAATACACCAAACGTAAGATTAGGAATATAGTTGGTAGTAATATTTTGACAATGCTCTTGCATAGTTTGTAACAAATATTTCACACCAATGCAAAGAGTTGGTGGAGGGATGATGTATGAGACCCCTGTGTGATGTTATGTATGTTGATTTTGTAAGTTTGCAGTCTTTACTATACACTTGTTTGTGTATGTTCATGTATAAATGATATACTTCAACAAAAAAAATTAAAATAAAAATTAATTCACTTAAAAAGAAACAGTGAAAGATTAGAAAAAGATATTCCATGCAAATAGTAACTAAAAAAGAGGTGGATTAGCAATACTAATATTGGACAAAAAAGATTGCAAATGCAAAACTATTACAAGGAATGAACAAGGAAATTATATATTAATAAAATGGGCAATTCACCAAGAAGAAATAACTATAGTAAATATGTATGCACCTAACCTGAGTGTTCCAAAACACATGAGGCACACACTGGCAAAACTTAGAGAGAAATTTATAACTCTCAATACTTACATAAAAAAGAACAAGGAGCTAAAATGGAAGATCTAACTGAACACTAGGAGAACTAGAAAGAGAACAGGAAACTAGTCCCAAACCAAGCTGAAGGAAAGAAATAGTAAACATCAAAGCAGAAATAAGCAAAATCGAGAACAAAGAAACAATAGAGGGAATCAACAAAACCAAAAGTTAGTTCTTTGAAAAGATCAACAAAATCAACTACAAAGAAAAAAAGAAAGAAGATGCAAATAAATAAAATCAGAAATGACGGGGGGGTGGGGGGGTGGGCATTACCAATCACCCTGCAGAAATAAGAGACATCATAAGAGAACACTATGAACAATGGTATGCTAAAAAGCTAGAAATTGTAGATGAGATACACAAATCTAGAAACACACGAACACCTCATTGACCGGAGAAGAAATAGGAAACCTAAAAAAAAACAATCACAGGTGAAGAGATCAAAACAGTCATCAAAAACCTCCCAAATATGAAAAGGCTGGGACCAGATCATGTCACAGGTGAATTTTACTAATCATTCAAAGACTATCTAATACCATTCTTGCTCAAGCTCTTTCAAAAAATTGAACAGGAATAAACACTACCAAACTCATTCTATAGAGACAACATCATCCTAACACCAAAACCAGATAAAGATAATACAAGGAAAAAAAATTACAGACAAATATCTTTAATAAATGTGTATACAAAAATCCTCAACAAAATACTTGCAAATAAATTCCAAAAGCATGTTAAAAGAATGATACACCACAATCAAGACGGTTTTATGCAGTTATTCAAGTGTTGTTTAACAAAGTAATCAATTAGTGTAATAAACCACATTGGTAAATTGAAGAAGAAAAATCACATGATCCTCTCGAATGATGCAGTAAGGGCATTTGACAAAATAGAGCACCCTTTCTTGATAAAAACACACCAAAAGATAGGAATAAAAGGAAGCTTTATCAATATGGTAAATTTCATATATGAAAAACCTACAGCTAGCATCAGTTATGAAAGACTGAAAGCTTTCCTGCTGAGATCAGGAAAAAGACAGGGATACCCAGTGTCACCATTGTTATTCAGTACTTTGCTACAAGCTCTAGCTAGAGCAATTAGACTAGAAAGAAATAGAAGGCACCCAAAAGGAAAGGAAGAAGTAAAACTTTCACTATTCACGGATGACATGATCCTATATAGAGAATCTCCTGAAAAATCCACAACTAAGCTATTAGAAATAATCAAGAAGTTATGCAGCTAAGTGTTGGGATAGATTAATACGCAAAAATCAATAGTGTTTCCATACACTACTAATGTGCAATCTGAAGAGGAAATTTTAAAAATTCCACTTATAATAGCAACTAAAACAATAAAATATTTAGGAACAAACTTAACCAAGGACATAAAGGACCTGTACTCAGAAAACTACAAAACATTACCAAAAGAAACTGTAGAAGAATTAAATAAATAGAATGACATTCCATGTTCATGGATTGTAAGACTACGTATCTATCTTTTGGATGTCAATTCTACCCAAACTGATTTATATATTCAGTGCAATCCCAATAAAAATCCCAACAGCATTTTTGGAAGAAGTAGAAAAACCAATTATCAAATTTATTTGGAAGGGTAAGGGGTTCCAAATAGCCAAAAAGATATTTAAAAAGAAGAATGAAGCTGAATTACTGTCTCTTCCAGACTTTAAAGCATAGTTCTTAGCTACAGTGGTAAAACCAGCATGATACTGGCATAACGACAGACAAATTTACCAATGGAGCCAACTTGAGAACTCAGAAATAGACCCTTATATCAACAGTCACATGGTTTTTCACAAGGTGTCAAGCCTTCCCAGCTGGGCCAGAACAGTTTATTCAAAAAATGGTGTTGGGAGAACTGGATATCCATATCCAAAAGAAAAAAAAGGAGACAGCTATTACAAACCTTATAAAAGAATGAACTCGAAATGGATGAAGGACCTAAATATAAAAGCAGCAACCATAAATCTCTTAGAAAAATATGTAGGAAAACATCTTCAAGATTTTGTGATAGGCAGGAGTTTCTTAAATCTTACACCCAAAACATGAGCATAAAAAGAAAAAATAGATAAATGGAACCTCCTCAAAATTAAATGGTTTTGTACCTCAAAGGACTTAGTTGAAAGGGTAAAAAGACAGTCAACTCAATGGGAGAAAACATTTGGCAATCACATATCCAATAAGGGTTTAATATCTATGATATTCAAAGAGATCATACAACTCAACAATAAAAAGACAAACTACTCAATTAAAAAGTGGACAAAAGACTTGAAAAGACATTCATCCAAAGAAGAAATATAAATGGCAAAGAAACACATGAAAAAATTATCAAAATCACTAGTATTTAGGGAATTGCAAATCAAAACTACAATGAGATATCATTTCACACCTATTAGAGTGGCTGCCATTAACAAGTCAGAAAACTATAAATGTTGGAGGGGATATAGAGAGATAGGAATGCTTGTTCACTGTTGGTGGGAATGTAGAATGGTACATCCACAGAGGAATGTTTGACAGTTCCTAAGGAAGCTGAATGTAGACTTGCTGCGTGACTCAGTAATACCTACTATGGGTATATACCCAGAAGTATTGAGAGCAGTGATATATGAACAGACATCTGCACACTGATGTTAATAGAGTTATCACTCACAAATGCCAAAAGTTGGAAACAACCCAGGTGTCCATCAATCGATGAATGGATAAGCAAACTGTGGTGTATTCATATGAAAGAATATTACGCATTGTAAGAAGAAATAAAGTCATAAAGCATATGACAACATGGATAAACCTAGAGGACATTATGTTGATTGAAGCACAAAAGGACAAATACTGTATGAATGAGCTAGTATGAACAAAATATATTGTGTAATCTCATGGAATTAATAACGTGAATATGGGTCACCAGAAGATAGAATGAGGTTAGAAAATGGAGAACTAAAGGTTAACTTCTGCAGAGTTGGTAAAAAGGATGTATGTTAATCTTTAGAAATGAACAGAAAAGATGAAAGCACACCATGATACTTGTAATTAGCAGTACTATTATATGGATATGGAAGTAGTTAAAAGGGAGAGTCTAAGGTTATCTATTTTACTAAAAGGAAAGTTAAAAATTGTGACATGGAACTGTATAGTATTGTAAAACCACATGTGAAATATGAATATGGGTAAAAATAGCATATATAAGAAAGTTTTTCTGTCTTTAAAACTGGACAACACATATTAATACTACAAGATGTTAACTTCAGACCAAAAAAGCATGAAAAGTGAAAGAAAACAGACACAAAGCACTACATATTGTATGATTTCATTTATATAAATTGTAAATATAAATCAGTTTATTAAGATGAAATTAATTTAGTGGTTATGTAGGGCTGCTAAGGTCCGTGGAGGTTTTCTTTATTGGAGTAATGAAACTGTTTTACAATTTTTTTGTGGTAATGAATGCACAACATTGTGATTATATCAAAACCCAGTGATTCCACACTTTGGATAGGTCATATGGTATGTGAATATATCTCAATAAAAAGGTTTAATAAATAAATAAATAATTGTGCAAGAATTAAAAAAAAAAAAAAACAGTAGAATCTCATGATGCCCTGGCTGACCCTTCCCCTAATCCCTCATTAGTTTGGTGCAAAGCCAGCTCATGGTAACAGATTAGGACCATGGAATAAACAAATCCCAACTACCTGAAATTTAACAAGGTCAAACAACTCAAGTGACTACGTATTGTGTATAATAACTTGCCTGAATCAAATCAAATTGAGATCTTGCCTCAGTTACACTCTTCTTTTTAAATAGTCTCCATTCTTTTTATGCTTATTCTGAATTACTTGAGTAACTAGGTCATCATTTCAGTAAGAATCACACTTGGTTGATTATCAGAAATGAAAGAGAACATAAAGATTTAGAGATGAGTCAACTAAAGCCTGAAGAAACTGTCTAACTGATCAAGATTATACAATAAAATGGTCAAATGAGGATTAGAACCAGAGTGGTAATAGAATTAGCAGAGAGAGAAGAGTAACCCTTGTACACATACTAGGGTGCTTGTCTGCTTGTGCCAAGCAGCCTTGAGAAAGTCTGAAAAACTGAATAAGGACCTTCAGTGCAGGATGACCATCCCAGAACTTGCCTGCTGCATGGACATGGCTTATAGAGCTTTCCTACAAAATGCCGTAGAAGAGTCAAGGACCAAAGGACCAAAAGATTGCCAATTTTGGGAGATATAGTGTAGTTGCTCATGACAGTGAGGAAATGTTTTCTAGGACAAAGGTGATATTCAGATCCATGTATATGGTGTAACTGTAAGGACATATGTACATATCCCAGACAAGACACATTCTCAGAAAAGAGCAGGGAGGACACTATGCTATAATCTGGTTGGTTCTCTGAACACATTATTAGGGCAACTAAACTAAAAGAGAGCACTTGCACAGGCCAATATGCAAAGACTAGGATAGGTATTTTATTTTCTTTCCTCTTTTTGTTTTAGTTAAATCCAGGCATTGCAGGAAATATCTGCAATAACACAAGCTGGATACAAGCCTAAGAAACAGACACCTCAGCAACTAAATTCCAGAGATAAAACATTAAAATATCAAAATGCCCAGCTTGCAACAAAAGATTACAAAGCATACAAAAAAAAACAGGGAATCAAGGTTCATACAAAGAAACAGAATAAAGCATCAGAAACTGACAGTTTGAAGTTCTTTTAAGAATCCCCAAAAGAGAAAGATTATGCTTTTGAACTAATCCATTCTTGTGGGGCCTTTTGATTGGACTTCATCAGGGAGGTGTAAGCCAGCTTGGATCTCCACCCTTTTGCTGGGTCTGATATAAATAGAGACACACAGAGGGAAATGAGGCTTCCATATTTGATCCTGCAATGTGAGAGAAAGGACTCCAGGTTTGCCTACAGTGGCAGAAAGGCAGAGAGGCTCTGAGAGACACAGAGAGGCCCAGAAAGACACAAGTCCTATGCCTGGTTGCCCACAGATCCAGGAGATAGTGGATTCTGGTGGGGAAAGTAGAGATTGGTGGCAAGATCCCAAGAATCAACAGTAGCTAATTTTGTTGAGAGAGCGTCTCTGATGTGCCTGATTTGAACATTTCTTGGCCTTAGAACTATAAGCTTTTACCCCAAATAAATTCCCTTTATAAAAGTCAACACATTTCTACTATTTTGCATTTCCCTTTGTGTTTCCCTTTGGAAAACTAAAACTGAATGCATCAACAATGAGAACCAGACCTCACTATACTAAACAAATACCTTTTTTAATGATCCTAACTGTGCTCAAAGAGTAAAAGTAAAACATGGAAAAAGAACTAAAGGATAGCAGGAAAACAATTGCTGAATACAAAGAAAATACCAATAAAGAGATAAAAGTCATGAAAAGGAACCAAATAGAGCTAAAACCAAAGTAACAGAAGCTTAAAAATTTCCAAGCTGGGAAAAGTAAAAGGAAGCTGGCATCAGAGTAGGTAAGACAGAGCACAGTGCTCTTGCAAAATAGGGGAGAAAGGGCAGAAGTTGTCCGAGGAGCTGCTTTGGAGATCTGCAGACCAGGAGAGTGCCATGTGTAGTGTTCAGGAAGGATTGGGGACAGATTGAAGATGCTGAAGGGGAAACCAAGAGTTACTTGACCCCATAGTTGGAAAAGTCACCCCACAACCCTCCAGGTGAATAACAACAAAAAAGACAAACAACCCAATTAAAAAATGGGCAAAAGACTTTACCTCACTGATATGAAATAATTAAAAGAAGCAAATTTATAGCTAGAAATTAGAATTCAGGCTACTGTGAGCTGGAAAATCAGTAGGAAAAGGGGAGTTAATTCTTGATTGGTTCAGAATGTCTGTTTGTTGTTATGGAAAATAATTGATAGTGTATAGTGGTGATGGTAACATACCATTGTGAATATAATTAACAACACTGAATTATATACCTGAAGTTGGTTAAAAGAGCATAATTTAGGTGATATATATGCTACCAGAGCAAAATTAAATATAAAATCAATCATAGAACTGTACAACACAGAGTAAACCCTAATATGATTCATAGACTATCATTAATAATAAATTATAATAACATTCTCTGAACAGTTTTGACAAAGGTTCCACACTATACAAAGTGCTAAAAATAAGGTGGGTATATGGCAACACTAAGTTTTGAGCATGATCTTTCTGTAAATCTACAACTTCTCTAAAAAAAGTTAAGTTAAATTGACCCAACTTTAGACTGACAAAGAAAAAAAAAAAAAGGGAGGACCCAAATACCAAAAATCAGCTATGAAAGGGGAGTGACTTTTGTTACTGACCTTGCAGAAATAAAAAGGATTATAAGAGGATACCATGAATAATTATACACCAAAAAGTTAGATAACCTAGTCTCAAGAAAAATTGAAAATCTGAATAGACTTATAACTAGTAAATATATTTAATCAAGTAACAAAGAACCTCCCAACAAAGAAAATTCTGGATTAGAGGGTTCACTGGTGAATTTTATGAAATATTAAAATTAGAATTAACACAAATCTTTCTCAATTTCTTCAATAATTAAGAGGAGCGAAGAGGTTAAACTGGGAAGAAGCAATCAAAATGGTGTTGGAGTAGCTTAGGCAGGGTGCTACTTTGTTACAAAATCGGGGAGAAGGCATAGAAGTCATCTGAGGGAGCTTCTTTGGTGACCTGCAGACCAGAAGAGTGATGCATGCATTGTCTGGGAGGGACTGGGGACAGAGAGATGGAAAGACCAAAGGGAAAATCATGAGATGACATGCCCATAGCTGGGAATGCAACATATTCCCGCTTTAGAGATGAACAACCATGGTAAAATCTGCAGCTGAGGAGCCAATGAAGAGAAAAAAGGACATATTCCTCCTTAAGAAGAAGAATGCAGTGAAGGGATGAGTGTGGTTTCTTTTGGTGAATGAAACTACCATAACTCACTGGTTCAGAAGAACTAGTGGAAATTGAAGGATTCATCTCTGTGAAAGTGTTTGCCAAGGAGTGTCATTAGCTGGCCAGCCAGGAAAGTGAAGGCTTGTCACTCCCATTTCTTTCATAGGCACAGTAGACCTGGTCAGGCCTAGTTAGTGTTTCTCTGCCCCTGTTTGGATTACTTAAACAGAGCAATCTTAAAGTTTTAGAAAAAATTAAACCAAAGATCAAAGAAAAGTTGTGAATAAAACCACCAGATAAGAGAGAGAAATTTATCAACAAAGCAAAATCAACAACATAATCTGATGCCTAGATATAAGCAGAGGATAAAAACCCATACTAAGAAACAGGAAGGTGTGGTCCAACCAAAGGAACAAACAAAGAATCCAGATGAGACATAGGACTTAAGACAACTAATCAACGATGTTCCCAGAAACCTCCTTAATCAATTTAAGGAGATGAAAGAGAATGTGACTAAAGAGATAAAGGACATTAACTGACCCTGTGTGATAAAAAAAAAAAAAATATCCACACGCACAACAATTTGGAAGTCTGCAAGAAAAAGTTACAGAGCTTGTGAGAATGAAAAAGCCAAATAAAGATATTCTAAAGAAAGAAAATACTGACCAATTTCTCTAATGAATATAGATGCAAAAATACTTGCTAAGCAAATCCAGAAACACAGAAAACAAATACATCATGATCAAGTGGGCTTTATCAGGTATGCAAGTATGGTTCAACATTAGAAAATCAATCAGTATATATTATGCCACATTAATAAACTGAAGAAGAAAAATCATATAATCATTTTAATAGATGCAGAAAAGACATTAGACAAAATACAAGATCCTTCCTGATATAAAACGCTCTGAAAGATAGTAATAGAAAGAAATTTTCTCAATATGATAAAGTACATATACGAAAATCCCACAACTAACATAATACTCAAAGGAGAAAGCCTGAAAGTTGTCCCATTGAGATTGGGAACATGAGAAGGATGCCTGCTTTCTCCACTGTTATGCAATATTGTCTCAGAAGCTCTACATACAGCAAGTAGGCAAGAAAAAGAAATAAAAGGCACCTAAATAGGAAAAGAAAAAATTAAAACTTTCATTAATCATGGATGATATGATTCTATACTTAGAAAATCCCAAAAAATCCACAACAAAATATTAGAACTTACAAATAATTTCAACCAAGATCAACACTCAAAAATCAATAGCATTTCTATATACCACTAATGAGCAATCTGAGGCAGAACTCAGGAAAAAAAAACAGAACCAAAAATGATCTAAATAAATGGATGGATAACCTGTGTTTATGGGTTGGCAGACTAAATATCATTAAGATGTCAATTCTACCCAAACTCATCTACAGATGCCATGCATCTTGATAAAAATTGCAGTATTCTTCTTTGTAGAATTGGAAAACCAATTATCAAATTTATTTGGAAGTGTAAGCATCCCCAAATAGACAAAATCTTTTAAAAAAGAATGAAGTTCCTAGGGGAGCAGCAGCAGTCCCCCAGGTGCAACGGTAAGGACCAGGAAGGAATGAGGGTCCAACAGTGAGCCCCTGATACTAATGACCATGCTTGTGAGCCTATACACCTGAAATAAGAACAAGGCCTAGAGCAGCACTGTGCCTAAGAGTTCCCTCCTGACAGCCTCTGTGTTACTCAAATGTGGCCAGGCTCAAAGCCAAACTCAGCATGTAAATGCAATGCCTTCCCCCCAGCGTGGGACATGACATCCGGGGATAAGCCTCCCTGGCACTGAGGGATCACTACCAAGTACCAGCTGATGATGCAACTAGAAAATGACCTTGAATTACAGGTTCAACGCGGACCAGCAGAATATCCCTGTCTACATATAATAACAGGAGTTAAAAATGCTGTTTGACCTAAATTAAGGGGGAAATGGAAAGGACAAATGAGTTTATATGGCTATGAGTCTCTAAAAAAGAGTCTGGAGGTTGTCAGAAGGATTGCCCTTATGCACACCTGAGCAGAGTCTCAGAGACAGATAAAGTAGATACAACCCCAGGTATTGGTCCTTTTGAGGGCTAAAGAGACCCACAGGTTCTATAGTCATGGCAGATGGGGTTCACTGCCATGTCAGTTGGCCCTTCTTTGGAGCTGGTGTTTCTGCATGATGGAGCTGGACTCAGATGGGATCTCTTTTCACAAGACTTTCATGCTAATTTACTGGACTTGTAGTTGGTGCTGGGGCTTAAGATATATCTAGGGGATTTGAATCTCTGGACTGACAATATGATAGCCAGGCCCTGAGCCTCAACAGACTTCAGCTCCTACACTCTGATTTATTGGACTTACTCCATTCAGCTAACATGGAGTTGAAGAATGTCAACCACCACACCATGGAGCCTAGAGTGCCTACAACTGAAAGCAGGAGGATTGCATCCAATATCCATGTGGAATCTAAACCCCCTCTTGTCATAAATGTGGAATGGACACAACCAAGCCAAGGTCCACGGGAAGGAGGAATACAGTAAGGATCAGCGTGGACTTAATGATATTCTATTCATGAACTATTGTGGTTAATAATCGAGAAAATGTGGCATTGATGTGGAAAAAGTGGCCATGGTGGCTGCTGGGTGCGGGGAATGGGAGGAAGAGAAGAGATGTGGAGGCATTCTCGGGACTTGGAGTTGTCCTGGGTGGTGCCCCAGGGACAATTGCCGGATGTTGTATGTCCTCCCATGGCCCACTGGATGGAATGTGGGAAAGCGTGGGCTATGGTGTGGAACACGGGACGTAGGGTGCAGCGATGCCCGGAGATGTACTCATCAGATGCAATGGATGTGACATGATGATGGGGGAGAGTGTTATTGTGGGGGGAGTTTGGGGTGGGGGCAGTGGGGGTGAACGGGGACCTCATATTTTTTTAATGTAATATCTTTTAAAAAAATGAATAAATTGAGTAGAATTTGGAAAAAAAAAAAGAATGAAGTTGAAGGACTCCAGATTTTAAAGCATATTATCTAGCTACAGTGATAAAAAAGAGCATGTTACTGTTATAAAGATAGACAGATTGCTAAATGGAATCCAATCAAGTGTCAGAAATCCTCACCTCTATGTTCATGTGCATTTCGACAAGGCTGTTCAACCCACTCAGCTGGGTCAGAAGGGCCTATTCAATAAATGGTGCTTTGAAAACTGTATGTCCATTTTTAAAAGAAAGAGGACGCCTATCTCACACTTTGTACAAATATTAATTCAAGGAAAGCAGATGTGGCTCAAGTGATAAGGCCTCTGCTTACCACATGGGAGGGACCAGGTTCAATCCTTGGGACCTCCTGGTGAAAAAGAAGAAGAGAAAACATGCCTGCATGGCGAGACAGTGCCCATGTGGTGAGATGAGTGCCTGCACTGTGAACCAAGTGCCCACACAGTGAGCTGAATACTTGTGCAGTGTGAGCCAAGTGCCCATGTGGGTGTTGCATGATGAGCCGGGTGCCCACACGAGTGCCTGTGTGGCAAGCCGAGTGCTTGCATGGTAAGCCGAGTGCTTGCGTGAGTGCCCACACAGCAAGCTGAGTGCCCGCACAGTGAGCCAGTGCCCCTGCTAGTGAGTCATGCAGCAAGATGATGACACAACAAAAGAAAGACAAATGAGGAATCAAGGTGAAGTGCAGCAGAGACCAGGAACTGAGGCAGCGCAATTGACAGCGAACCTCTCTCCACATCAGAGGTCCCCAGGATCAAGTCCCAGTGAATCCTAGAGGAGAAAGATGAGAAGAGAAGACATAGAGAGAAATAATACAGAAGATCACACAATGAATAGACACAGACAGCAAAAACAGTGAGGCGGAGGCTGGGGAGGGAGAAAGGGGAGGGGAAAAAATAAATTAATAAAAAAATATATTAATTAAAAATGTATCAATGACCTATATATAAAAACTCCTAGAAGAAAACATGAGAAGCATCTTCAAGATCTTGTGGTTAGGGTTGGTTTCTTGGACCTTATACCTAAAACACAAGCAACAAAAACAAAAAAGAGATAAATGTGACTGCCTCAAAATTAGGCACTTAATGTATCTCAAATTATTGTGTTAAGAGGGTGAAAATACAGCCAACAAAATGGGAATAGTCTTCAGAAACCACATATAAGATAAGGGATTGATATCAATGTTATATAATAGATATAACTTAATGACAAAACAAGAAACCTAATTTAAAAATGTGCAAAAGAATTGAACAAATATTTTTCCATAGTGTAAATACAAATAGCCAAGACACAGGAAAAGATGTTCAAAGTCACTAGTTATTAGGGAAATGCAGATCAAAACTATAGTTAGATATCATCTCACACCATACAGAATGGCCATTATTTAAAAATAACAGAAAGCTACCAATGTTGGAGAGGATGTGAAGAAAGTGAAACACTCCTTTCCTGTTTGTAGGCTTGTGAAATGGTGCAGCCTCTGTGAACTAAATATAGAACTGCCATATGATCTGGCAATCCCACTAGTAGGAGTATATTAAGAAAAAATGAAAGCAAGGAGGTGAACAGATATTCACACACCTATCTTTATAGCTGAATTGCTCACAATTTCTAAAAGATGGAAACAACCTGTCCACCACCCGATGAATAGATAAACAAAATGTGGTCTACACATGCACTGGAATACTATTTAGCTGTAAGAAGAAACCAATTGGGGAAGTAAAGGTAAAAATGGAGGAACCTTGAGGATATTATGTTGAGTGAAATGATCCAAACACAAAGGGATGAATGTGGTATGCTCTTACTCATATGAACTAAATACAATGAGTAGACATATGGAGTTGGACTATAAAGTATAGGTTAGTGGGAAATAAAATGTGGTTTGAGAAAGGGGAGATGATGCTAGATGCATGTAGAATTTTTAATAAGGTCAAATGTAAATATGTGATAATGGATGGACTTGATGGTCACATATGATAATGAGTATAAAAAACACTGTTGATTTATCGATGTGATTGTGGCTGAAATGAGTAGTCTGGGGAGATTAATATTACTTGGAGGACAATATAAGGAATGTATAGCAACGATTTTGGCAGTAGATGAGGATTGTGATTAGTGATATAAATACACACATGTTCTTCTACTCCAAGATGTTAAAAATGTGGTAAAACATTGGAAAAATAACTAGAATAATTTACAGATTATAGTTAACAATAATATTGTAATGTTTCTGTAGCAAAAGCAATGGAGGTACTATATTAATGCTAAAGGTAAAAAAAAAGAATATGGGATTTGTTTTGTGAGACATAAATATGATTAAGCATTTCTTCTATTCTTCACTTTTTTCATTAATAAGGAAATCCTGACTATATCATATAATTAATTTGTATCCATCTGTGTAACTTTCTGAAAACTAGAGAAACAATTCATTTAGTTGTTGGAATTAGAGGAGACAAAAGTGCCTGGGCAGAACATTTTAAGAATAATGCTTCCATAGCTTGTTTTGCTGCCCTTTTCAGTTATTTATTTTTTGGATTTGAAATAAAGTGGGAATAAAAATAAATAAATACAATTTAAAAAAGAGTTAAAATGATGGGAGTGGAAGGATAGATAAATAGATGATAGATAATGGTTGGATAAGTATAGATAAAATATATGGCAAATGTGGCAAAATATTGAAATTGGCAAATACGGGTTTGGGAGGATAGATTGGAGTTCTCTCAATGAATTTTATTGTATTTTTGCAACCATCCTGTAAGTCTAAAATTATTTCATAATAAAAATTTAAGAAAAAAAAGAACAGGGAAGAATTTCTAAGTCATTTTATGAAGCTAACATCAATATAATACCAAAGCCAGAATAAGGTATCACAAGAAAAGAAAATTACAGACCAGTATCTCTCATGAATAGAGATGCACATGTCCTCAACGAAATACCAGCGAACCAAATTTTCCTGCACCACACTACATGATCAGGTAGGGTTTATCCAAAGAATGAAAATCTGGTTCAACATAAGTAAAGCAATCAGTGTAATACACTACATTAGTAAATGGTAGGGAAAAAATGCACAATTATATCAAATGATGCAAAAAATAAGGTATTTGACCAAATACAGTACCCTTTCTTTATAAAAACAAACACTCAGATAACTAGGAATAGACAAAAATTTCCCTTACATGAAAAGGGCATATATGAATCATATGCACTGGTGAAAGATTGCAAGTTTTTCCCAGATGATCTGGAACAAAACAAGAATGCCTGCTATAACCATTGTTAGTCAATATTGTACTATAAGTGCTAGCCAGGGTGATTACTCAAACGAAAGAAATAAAAGTTATTCAAATTAGAAAGGAAGAAGGAAAGCTATCCTTATTCTCAAATGACATAATCCTATAAACAGAAAACCCCACCCAAAGAATATATAAGAAAGCTACTAGAGCTAATAAATGAATTCAGCAATGTGGCAGTATACAAGACAATATACAAAAATCAGTGTTGTTCTTCTACAGTGTGGTTCACCACCAATGAACAATACAAACAGTAAATCAAGAAAACATTTTCATTTTCAATACAACTAAAAGAATAATATATCTAGGAATAAAGTTAACCATAGAGGTAAATAGCTTATATACAGAAAACAACTCATTACTGGAAGAATTAAAGAAGACCTACATAAACGAATGGACATTTCATGCTCATGGATTGGAAGACTAATATTGTTAAGATGTTAATTCTACCCAAAGCAATTTACATATTTAACATAATTTCAATAAAAATTCTAACATCTTTCTTTACAGAAATGAAAAACCAATTATTGAAATCAGAAATCTCTAAAACCATCTTGCAAAAGAGTAATAAAGTTGGAGGATTTACACTCCCTGATTTCAAAACTTATTACAACATTAAAATAATCAAAACAGTGTATATTAGCACAAGAACAGACATATAAACCAGTGGAATATAATTTAGTTTTCAGAAATAAACCCACATATCTGTGGCGAAAACACAGAAATAAACTCTCACACTCAATGAAGAAAGAATTTCTCAAAAAGTTAAACACAGAATTCCCATATGACCCAGCAATCAAACCTCTAGGATTATTCTCAAAAGAATTAACAGGGACTTGGACATCAGTGTTCATAGTAGCATCATTTGCAATAGCCAAAAATTGAAAGAAACCCAAATGTTCATCATCATATAGATGGATAAACAAAATATTGTAAATATATATAATGAAATATTCAAACTTAAAAAGGAAAGGCATTCTGATACATGGGTGAACCTTGATTACTTCATGTTGAGTAAATAAGGTAGACCTAAAAGAATAGATGTTGGGAAGCAGATGTCGCTCAAGTGATTGGGGTCTTGCCTACTATGTGGGGAGTCCCTGGTTTAGTTTCCAGTCACTCCTAAAGAAGACAGTGAGCTGGTGTGACAGGCAGGTGTGGTGGGCTGATACAACAAGAGACACAAGAAGAGAAACATAATGAGAGACACAACAAAGCAGGGAGTGAGAGATTCCTGGTGTCTCCTAAAAAGAATGAACAAGAGAGTGAGCAGACAGGACAGGCAGGTGTGGCAAGCAGACACAACAAGATGACACAACAAGAGACACAAGAAAAAGAACACATTGAGAGACACAACAGAGCAGGGAATGGTGGTGGCTCAAGTGATTAAGTGCCTACCTCCCATATTGGAGGTCTGGGGTTTGTTCCTGGTGTCTCCTAAAGAAACAAGGAAGATGAACAGACAAGCAAGTGCAAACAACAAGGGGTGGGGAGTAATAAATAAATAAAAGAAATAATAAAAAAAAGAACAGATATTAATTTCACTTATATGAAATGCTAGAATATTCAAATTTATAGAGACAAAAAGGAGCATAAAGGCTACCAGGGGTGGGGGACTTGGTTAGAGGGAATAAAAAGTTCATGTCCAATGGGTATAGAGTTTCTGTTTGAGGTGATGGGAAAAGGGCTGCTAATGGATGGCAATGAGTGTAGCACAACATTTTGATTGTGGTTAATCCCACTGGATTTTATGTTTTGAAGTGGTTGATATGGAATAGTTTATGTTTTATATATGTTTTACAATTTAAAAAAAGACAATGAAAATTAAATACTATACATGATCATAGAATGGATCTAATAGTTGAGAAGAAAATGCTCAAAAGGACTTTATTGGAACATTTTGAAAAAATTAGAGTATAGGTTGTAAGTTTTATATGAGTTAAATTTCTTGAACTTGATCACTTTTTATAATATGGTTACATAAGTGGATATCCTTCTTCTCAGGAAATGTACATAGAAGTAATAAATGTTCAAGGAATGTGATGAATATGACTGAGTCCCAAAAGTATAGAAAATAAATACTAGATAGATAGGATAGATGGATGGATATGATAGATGGATGGATAAATTGATAAATGAATAGAAAAAATGATACAGCAAATGTGACAAAATGTTAAAAGTTAGTAGATCTGATATCTGGGTGGGGGTAAGTTGTAGTTCTCTATATGGGTTTGGTGTTATTAATTTTCTAAAATTCTTATTGAAGTATATCATTCATACATGACCGCATATAAACAATAAGTGTATAGAGTTGATAGTAACACATTATAGTGAGTAAAAACTGTTTATAAATGGGATTGTGACTGAAGAAGGTAGTCTGCGAAAGTAAATGTCAATAGAAAGAAAGCTAAAGAATAATCTAGGGACTGAATAACACAGTGAACCCAGAGGCAGTTGAGAATTGTGGTTAAGGGTACAAATGCAAGAGAGTTCTTCTGTTCACTAGAGCAGATGTGCATCACTATTGCAGGGTGATGGGAATATGAAGAAGCATGGGAAAACTATAATTGGTGTGACCTGTAGACTGTGGTTAACAGCAGTACTATAATATTCTTGCATTAATACCAAGTTATACTGGGTGGTTTTGTATTATTTTTGCAACTTCCCTGTAAGTTTGAAAGTATTTTAAAATAAAAAGTTTTTAAAAATTGTGGGAACTCCCCAAATATTTTAGTTAACTCTATGTATTTAAATACCTATATTAGAAAAGAAGTTTGAAAATCCATGAACTAAAGCATCCACCTTAAGCAATTAGAAGGAAGAGCTAACTAAACCTAAACTAACTAGAAGAAAGCAAATAGTAAAGATACAAGCATAATATATTAAAACAGAATCTGGACAGATAATAGAGAAAAATCAATAAATAAAAGTTGTTTTCTGTTTCATAAAGTGAGAAGTAAGATTGAAAGACTTCTAGGAAGGCTGATCATGGAAAAGAAAAAAGCTTACATTATCAGTACAAGGAATGACAGAGAACAATCAAGACAGATCCTCAGGTATTAAAAGGATAGTAGGAGGGATATGGGCAAGATGGTGGCTGCGTGAGCTTGTCTGGTAGTGTCTCTGCAGGGGGTGGCTGGGCAGCATTGAAGGCTCTTTAGGACCGCGCTGTTTCGGGGATTTTTGCTGGTTGGAAGGTGTCTGGACATCAATTCAGTGGGAAGGTAACAGAGAGGATACGTCTATAATATATAAACGGAGATCCCAGCTGGGCGCGGGAAGTTCCCTCCTTGGGTGGGCGGAGCCGCGGTAGCGGGCACTCTTGCAGCTCCGGAGCCGCGGCGGCCAGGGTTTTTGTTTTTTTTTTCCTTTTTCTGGAGGCTTTGCGGTGCTGAGAAATTCGCGGATACTGTGCTGGCTGGTGGGGGATTGTTGGGACAAGACTCCTTGGCGGATTGATTTGGGGAGACAGACGGTGTTTTCTTGTGAAGCGGGGGATGTTTTAGTCGCCGGACAGGGGGGGAAGCGCTTCCGCCTGGAGCCCCATCCCCACAGGTCCGGCTGCCGATCTGCAACGGAATTGGATTTTGAGCAATAAGGGGACACAATTGGGAGACTGTTGTAGGGTGCAGTGAGGGAGGAGGACACGTCTGGAAGCTGATTGGGGAATATTTTGCGAAGTTTGGGATTTCGGATCTTAGAGTCTGTTTTCCGCGTTTCCAGCTGAAGCCCACCCCACCTGGTGGGGCTTGGGATCTGGGTCATTGAACTGGCCGTGGTGTAGAGGCGCCCTCAAGTGGCCATTGCGTGGGAGCACAGGGAGCGAGCTGTCCAAAGGCTGATACCCTGAGGAGTAGATGAATTTCAGGGATTAGACATTCAATTTAGAATTCGCGGATCTGGCTTCCCCCACGGGGCTGGCACCCAGCTACGGGGATCCCTGAGGGCTGTGTTGCACTGCGGGGCTCCTAAGCTTTCCATGGACCAGATTTGAGGTTCCCAGGTCTGGGTCCCCTGGACTCTGGCGGTCCACACCCCAGACTCACACCTCTTGAGTCTTCAGTGTCTCAGACTTTCCACCCCTGAATCCATCATGCTCTGGGGTCTACCTGGGATCCTTGAGTGCTTTGGACCTTAATGTTTGTGTTTTATCTATATTGGTTCATATTGTTTTGTTTTTATTTTCACTTTATCTTATTTTTTACTCTTTTTGACGCCCTGATTGCTAATATTGCATTATCCCCTAGTCTTTTCTCCTAGCGTGTCCCCCAAAGTCCTTTTTTTTTTAATATACAGTTATTTAGGGGTTTTTTTGGTTGTTGTTTTAGATAGTGTTGCAATTGTGACACGTGTATACCTGTATCACTCTTCCCCCTATCTGTTCCCCACCGTTTGCTTATCCTCTTTTTCTTTCTTCCTTTCTTCTTGTCTTTCTTTTTTTCTTTATTATAATTAGTTTTTTTTTTCGGTTTTCTCTTTCCCTCTTGTCCCTCATTTTCCACTTATTTTATTTTAATTCAAGTACACAATAGGTGCTACAGGGAACACCTCACATTTGCTGGGTTTTCCCATCCTCCACTGCCTCATTTCTGTGTGAACTGATTTAGGTTACCTACACTATCCCCCTTCCCCTGCATCTTGATATCCACTATCATCTACTGTCTCTACTATATTCCAACCCCCACCTCCCATTCTTTGATCCACAAAGTGTCTAACTCTTAATTTCTAATACCTTTGCTCTGTTTTCTGTCTGTTATCCACTCTTGAAACTATTACCTTTCTTTTCTTTTTCCCTCTCTCATGAAAACAATAGCTTTGTAGTTCATACCATATTCCGCCCATATTCAGTCATCTACTTCATAAAAGGTACTCTACCTACAGCTATAACTCTGTACAATCTACATGAATCTAACCTCCATCCTCCCAGATCTCATATTCTTGCTTTGTTAACATACATTACTAATACTACTTTACACTTTTCCCTTGCTGACACAATTGCCTTTCCCCAACACTAATACTTTCTTCTAAAGTGAACTTAACCAACAACAAGTAACTTGAATAAGAAGAAAAAAGTGACAAAGAGAAGATATAACACCTATGCAAAAATAACAACTAATTAACCTCCAAAAGCAGACAAAGAAGCTAAGGAACTGATTAAATTTGTCAAAATAAAGAGATGACCAGAAAGCAACAAAAATCTACAAACCAAACCAATAATCAGGAAAACATGACTGAATCCAATCAACAAACCAATAATCACGAAGGGGAACAAAACTTGGCACAAGCAATGAAAGAACTCAGAACATTTATCACCGACAAATTTGATGCAGTAATGAAAGAGGTTAACAACATGAAGACATCACTTGGATGGGAAATTGCAGACATATGCAAAAACATAACAGATATGATGGGAATGAACACCACAGTTCAAGAAATCAAAAATACACTTGCAGCAAATATCAGCAGACTAGAAGAGACAGAGCAGAGAATTAATGATGTGGAAGACAGTACATCAGAAATCAGACAGATAGTAGAAGGGGTCAATAAGAAGATAGAAAAAATCCAATTAGGATTTAGGGACCTGAATGACAATGCAAAACGCTCAAACATACGTATTATAGGCATTCCAGAAGGTGAAGAGAAGGGAAAGGGGTCAGAAGGAGTGTTGCAGGAAATAATGGCTGAAAAATTCCCAAATCTACTGAAAGAGACAGATGTACATATCCAAGAAGCACAGTGCACTCCACAAGTCATAAACCCCAACAGGCCCACCCCAGGACATATACTTATCAAATTATCCAAAGCTCAAGACAAAGAGAAAATCCTAAAAGCAGCAAGAGAAAAGAAAACCATCACATACAAGGGAAGCTCAATTAGATTAAGTGCTGATTTCTCTTCTGAAACCATGGAGGCAAGAAGACAGTGGTATGATATAGTCAAGGTACTAAAGGAAAAAAACTTCCAACCAAGAATACTCTATCCAGCTAAACTAGCATTCAAACATGAAGGAGAGTTCAAAATATTCACAGACAAACAGAAACTGAAAGAGTATACCAACAAGAAACCTCCCCTTCAAGAAATTCTAAAGGGAGTTCTGCAGGAAGAAAGGAAAAAACAGGAAAGGCAAAGTTGGAGGAGAGTATAAGACCAACAACAACAACAAAAAAGACAAAAAAATATATACAAACAAAATATGACAAACACAAATCCAATCAAAATATGCCTAACACAAATAATTCCCTGATAGTAATAACACTGAATGTCAACGGATTAAACTCACCTATCAAAAGATTCAGACTGGGACATTGGATAAGGAAATATGACCCATCCATATGCTGTCTACAAGAGACACATCTTAGACCCAGAGACGCATGGAGATTGAAAGTGAATGGCTGGAAAACAATCATACAAGCTAACAATAACCAAAAAAAGGCAGGAGTAGCTATATTAATATCAGACAAAATAGACTTTAAATGTGAAACAATTGTGAGAGACAAAGAAGGATACTACATTTTAGTGAAAGGGAAAATCTGTCAAGAAGATCGAACAATCATAAATATCTATGCCCCTAACAAGGGTGCCTCTAAATACGTCAGGCAAACGCTGGAAAAACTAAGTGAAAGAATAGATACATCTACACTTATAGTGGGGGATTTTAATACAACACTATCAACTCTGGACAGAACATCTCAAAAGAGAATCACCAAAGAAACAAAACATCTGAATAGTATATTAGAGGAGCTCGATCTAATAGACATATATAGATCGCTACACCCAAACACAGCAGGATATACATTTTTCTCAAGCGCACATGGATCATTCTCCAAGATAGATCATATGCTAGGCCACAAAGAAAGGCTGAACGAATTCAGAAAGGTTGAAATCATACAAAACATTATCTCTGACCACAGTGGAGTCAAGCTGGAGATTTGCAAGGGACAGAAGCCCAGATTTCACACCACGATTTGGAAATTAAACAGCACACTCTTAGAAAAACAGTGGGTCAAAGAGGAAATCTCAAAAGAAATCAATGACTACCTTGAAACAAATGATAATGATAACACAACATACCAAAATTTATGGGATGCAGCAAAAGCAGTACTGAGAGGGAAGTTTATAGCCATAAATTCATATATCAAAAAAGAAGAAAGAGGAAAAGTTGAAGAACTAACTGCACATTTGAAGGAATTAGAAAAACAACAACAAAGTAGCCCAACAGGAAGAAGAAGGAAGGAAATAACAAAGATAAGAGCAGAACTAAATGAAATAGAAAATAAGAAAGCACTTGAACAGATAAACAAGACCAAGAGCTGGTTTTTTGAGAAGATTAACAAAATTGACAAACCTTTAGCAACACTAACAAAGAAAAAAAGAGAGAAGATGCAAATACACAAAATAAGAAATGAGAAAGGCGATATCACCACTGACCCCACAGAAATAAAGACTATCATAAGAGGATATTTTGAAAAACTATATTCCAACAAAAATGACAATCTAGAGGAAATGGACAAATTCCTAGAAACACATAAGCAGCCCATATTGACAAAAGAAGAAATTGATGATCTTAACAAACCAATCACAAGCAGAGAGATAGAATTGGTTATCAAAAATCTCCCAACTAAGAAGAGCCCAGGGCCAGATGGCTTCACAGGTGAATTCTACAAAACATTCCGGAAAGAACTGACACCAATCCTGCTGAAACTATTCCAAAACATTGAAACGGAAAGAACATTACCCAATTCCTTCTATGATGCCAACATTACCCTAGTACCAAAGCCAAACAAAGACATCACAAGAAAGGAAAATTACAGACCAATTTCTCTAATGAACCTAGATGCAAAAATACTTAACAAAATACTTGCTAATCGTATTCAACAACACATTAAACGTATTATACACCACGACCAAGTGGGATTCATCCCAGGTATGCAAGGATGGTTCAACATAAGAAAATCAATCAACGTAATACACCATATAAACAGATTGAAGGAAAAAAATCACATGATTATATCTATTGATGCAGAAAAAGCATTTGACAAAATACAGCACCCTTTCTTGATAAAAACACTCCAAAAGATTGGAATACAAGGGAATTTTTTGAACATGATAAAGAGTATATATGAAAAACCTAAAGCCAATATTGTTTACAATGGAGAAATCCTAGACTCCTTCCCTCTAAACTCAGGAACAAGACAAGGATGCCCACTGTCTCCGCTTCTATTTAATATTGTCTTAGAAGTACTTGCACGAGCACTGAGGCAAGAACCAGAAATAAAAGGCATTCAAATTGGAAAGGAAGAAGTCAAAATTTCATTATTTGCAGATGACATGATCCTATACATAGAAAACCCTGAGAGATCTACAACGAAGATTCTAGAACTCATAAATGAGTTTAGTAAAGTCGCAGGATATAAGATCAATGTGCAAAAATCAGTAGCATTTCTGTACACCAATAATGAGCAAGATCAGGAGGAAATCAAGAAACAAATACCATTCACAATAGTAAATAAAAAAATCAAATACTTAGGAATAAATTTAACTAAAGAGGTAAAGAACTTATACAACGAGAATTATACAAGATTGTTCAAGGAAATCAAAGAAGACCTAAATAAATGGAAGACTATTCCTTGTTCATGGATAGGAAGACTGAACATTATTAAGATGTCTATCCTACCAAAACTGATCTACACATTCAATGCAATCCCAATAAAAATCAACGCAGCCTTCTTTAAGGAACTAGAAAAATTAACTATGAAATTTATTTGGAAAGGAAAGAGACCCCGAATAGCCAAAGACATACTGAAAAAGAAAAATGAAATTGGAGGAATCACACTACCTGACTTCAAAACATACTATAAAGCTACGGTGGTGAAAACAGCATGGTATTGGCATAAGGAGAGACACATAGACCAATGGAATCGAATTGAAAGCTCTGATATAGAACCTCACATATACAGCCACATAATATTCGATAAAGCCACCAAACCCTCTCAATTGGGAGAGAGTGGCCTATTCAACAAATGGTGTCTGGAGAACTGGATAGCCATATGTAGAAGAATGAAAGAAGATTACCATCTCACACCTTATACAAAGATCAACTCAAGATGGATCAAAGACCTAAATATAAGAGCCAAGACCATTAAAACCTTAGAAAGCAGTGTAGGGAAACATCTACAGGACCTTGTAATAGGAAATGGATTTATGAATATCTCACCAAAAGCACGAGCAGCAAAAGAACTAATAGATAAATGGGACTTCCTCAAAATTAAAGCCTTCTGCACCTCAAAGGAGTTTGTCAAGAAAGTAAAAAGGGAGCCCACACAGTGGGAGAAAATATTTGGCAATCATATATCTGATAAGAAACTTATAACTTGCATATATAAAGAACTCCTATATCTTGAAAATAAAAAGATAAACAACCCATTTAAAAAATGGGAAAAAGACTTAAACAGACACTTCTCCGAAGAAGAAATACAAATGGCAAGAAAGCACATGAAAAAATGTTCCAAATCTCTAGCTATCAGGGAAATGCAAATCAAAACTACAATGAGATACCATCTTACACCCATAAGATTGGCAGCTATGAAAAAAACAGAAGAATACAAGTGCTGGAGAGGATGTGAAGGAAGGGGAACACTCATCCACTGCTGGTGGGAATGCGGAAGGATCCAACCATTCTGGAGGACAGTATGGCGGTTTCTCAAAAAACTAGCCATAGATTTGCCATATGACCCAGCAATACCACTGCTGGGTATATACCCAGCAGAACTGAAAACAAGGACACAAACCGATATATGTACACCAATGTTCATAGCAGCATTGTTCACTATTGCCAAAAGTTGGAATCAACCCAAATGCCCATCAACAGATGAGTGGATCAATAAAATGTGGTATATACACACAATGGAATACTACTCGGCTGTAAGAACAAACACACTACAAACACATGTGATAACATGGATGAATCTTGAGAACCTTATGTTGAGTGAAGCAACCCAGACATTGAAGGACAAATACTACATGACCTCAATGATATGAAATAAACAAGCTGCCCTAGATAGCAAGAGACTGAACGATAGGCTTACAGGAAATCGGAGGGTGGAGGAAGGATATGAGCCGATGTCTGCAGGGGGGGAATTTAAGACGAGATGGTGGTAAGTATGAACACAAAGAAGAGATAAAATGGGGGCAAGGGGTTGCCTTTGGTTGGGGCTTTACGGGTTTGAGGGTGGCTGGGGAGGGATGGTTGGGTAACGTTGCCCAAAAGTGGGGGGAGGGAAGGGGAGCATACGAACACAGGAGAGGGTCAGGAGGTGGTGGAGAGTAAAATGCCGAGAAAATCATATCAAAATATAATAAAGAGGGTTACCTGTTTAGAATGCTCGGAGGGGAGGGTCTGATGCAGGATGGGCTCCTGGGGAATGCCTAAATGCTCATTCTGCCAGAGTGGGTGACACCATGGGGTAAAATCCCAAGTAGTGAGAGTGGGGGTGGACCCACATCCTGGGGAGGACTAATGCCACCAAATAGAGGGAACTGTATCCCTCGAGAGAAAGGGTGGCTCCCAGGGCATTGGGGCAGTTGAGCAAGTTAGGCCCTGAACACTATACCATTTATTTCTGGAAGTGGCTCCTCAGGAAACGAAGGTTGGCTGTCATTGTGGGCACCAAGGTGGAAGGGAAAATGGACGTTAAATGTGTGGAACCAAAGTAAAAGGGGGGCAAGAGAGGAGTTTTTTGAGAATACACAAGGATGGATATAAAACATGTAATATTACACCATAACATATAGGAGATGACAGACTGATAATGTAAACCATAATGTAAAACATAGGATAACTAAAAATGTAAAGAACTGTGTATCCTAAAGTATGCACCATAATGTAAGCACAGATATTACCTTGTTAGAAAGCTAATATCTCAGACTCTGTACATCACCTTAAGTAAATATGATGTGAAAAGGGTGTAAGAGTATCGCTGTGGAAGGAAAAAGGTTTTGTGGTGGATGTATGGGAGTGCTGTATATTATATATATGCATTGCTGTGGTCTAGGACTCCTGTGAAGAAATGCTGAATAATTGGGGGGGGGGAAAAAAAAAAAAAAAAGGATAGGATGTGGAATTTTTTCAAGTCAACATTCATTATCTAAGTTCTTTATCTAACTTTATCCAAGTTCTTTATCCATCCCTTAAACCCATCGCTATATACCATTCCCTAGTAAGGGACCATGACATTATATTGGGCTTCAAATTTCAGGGAGTTCTGGACCACAGAGTGTTTCAACAATGGCAATGGAGGGATACTGGTATGGGATACCAATGACAGGTGATATATGGCTGACAGGGAGCTGTACAGAACATATGTCCAGGGGGCATGGTAATGATTGGATATACTCATAGTGGCAACAATTAAAAACCACAGCAGGGGGGGTACTGGGTTCCTGGCCAGTGGTGCTCTGCTGCGGTCCCTAGGGAAGCAGCGACAGTCTCCCAGGTACAGCGGCGGGGACCTGGAGGGAGTGAGGGTTCAACAGTGAGCCCCTGATGCTAATGACTATGCTTGTGAGCTGATAAACCTAAAATAAGAACAAGGCCTAGAGCAACATTGTGCCTGGGAATTTCCTCCTGTCAGCCTTCATGTTACTCAAATGTGGCCAGTCTCGAAGCCAAACTCACCATGTAAATGCAATGCCTTCCCTCCAGCGTGGGACATGACACCCGGGGACGAGCCTCCCTGGCAACGAGGGACCACTATCAAATACCAACTGATGATGCAACTGGAAAAGGACCTTATACGGAAGGTTCAATGCGGATCAGCAGAATATCCATGTCTACATAAAATAACATGACTTTAAAATGCTGTTTGACCTAAAGTAAGGGGGAAATGGAAAGGAGAAATGAGTTTATATGGCTACGAGTTTCTAAAAAAGAGTCTGGAGGCTGGCAGAAGGATTGCCCTCATGCACAACTGAGCAGAGTCAGAGAGACAGATAAAGCAGATACAACCCCCAGATATTGGTTCCTTTGAAGGCTAAAGAGACCCATGAGAGTTATGGCCATGGCCGATGGGGTTAACTACCAGGGCAGATGGCCCCTCTTTGGAAATGGTGTTTATGTGTGATGAATTTGGACTCAGATGGGATCTCCCTTCATAAGACTTTCATGCTAATGTGCTGGAGGTGCAGTTAACGTTGGGATTTAAGATATATTTAGGGGATTTGAATCTCTGGACTGACAATTTGATAGCCAGGTCCTGAGCCTCAACAGACTCCAGCACCTACAATCTGATTTATTGGACTTACCACACTCAGCTAAGATGGAATTGAAGAAGGACAATCACCACACCATGGAGCCTAGAGTGATTACAACTGAAAATGGGAGGATTGCATCCAGCATCCATGTGGAATTTGAGCCTCCTCTTGACATAGAGGTGCAATGGACACAACCAATCCAATGTCCACATAGAAGAGGTGGTATTGGATTGAGAAAAGTGGACATGGTGGACGATGGGTATGGGGAAAGGCAGGAAGAGATGAGAGGTGGAGGTGTCTTTGGGACATGGAGCTGCCCTGGATGGTGCTTCAGAGGCAACCACCGGACATTGTAAATCCTCACAGGGCCCACTGGATGGAATGGAGGAGAGTATGGGCCATGATGTGGACCATTGACTATGAGGTGCAGAGGTGCCCAAAGATGTACTTACCAAATCCAATGGATGTGTCATGATGATGGGAACGAGTGTTGTTGGGGGGGGAGAGGGGGGGTGGGGGAGCGGGGTTGAATGGGACCTCACATATATATTTTTGATGTAATATTATTACAAAGTCAATTAAAAAAAAAAGTTTAAATGAAAAAAAAAATAAAAGGATAGTAAGCGAATATTATCTTTATGCCAATAAATTTGATAACTTAAAAGAAACAGATAAGTGCCTTGAATGTATGAGTATACCTTAAGAAAAATTTTAAACATCAAAATAGCTTAATATCAATTAAAGAAATTGGTTTCATATTAAACAATTTTTAAGGTGCAAGTGGTGTCACTGGTGGATCTTATTAACATTTAAAGACAAAAATAATATAAATACTTTACAAATTCCTTCAGAAAAAAGATGAGGGCACTTCCCAAGTTATATTATATGATACTAGAACAAGACAAGGCTAGGAATAAAACAGTCTAATACCCAGGAATAAAGAGTGTAAGTGAGGTTTATGCCCCAAAAGGCAAAATTTGTTGAACATTAAAGAATATATTAATATAATCCACTATATTGACAGAAAAAAGGATAAAGTCATATGATTCTCTCAATAAATGCAACTATACTCTCAAACATTTCTTGTGGGAATGTAAAAATAATACATCTACTTTGTAAAATCAATTTGGTAATTATTTATAAAATTAGAAATATACTTGCCCTGTAACTCAGCAGTTCCATTCCTAGGTTTTTATCCAAGAAAAGTGTAAACACATGCATCCACAAAATCTTATATATAACTTTTTATAGCAGCTTTATTCCTAATAGTTCCAAACTGGAAGCAAGCAAATGTCCAAAAGCAGGTGAACATACAACAAACTGTTTTATATGCATAATGGAATTTACACAGCAAGAAGCATAAATGAGCTACTAATACATGAAACTCCATCAACAAGTCTTAAAAACATTATTCTGAACAAAAATAACTAAATTCAAAGGAGTGTATACTAGATATTTCAATTTACATGTCATTCTAGGAAAGAAAAAACTAATTATGATAAAAAAATAAGATCAGTGATTGTTGGGGGTTAGGAGTGGGGGAGTGAGGGAGGATTGACCTCAAAGGGCAAAGAAGAAATTTTCCGTTTGATAGAAATACTTTATATCTTGAATGCAATAGTAGTTACACCACAGATATATACATTTGCCTAAACTCATCACACTGTTCCTTTATAGTGGATGTATTTCATTGTACACAAATTATATCTTAAGTTAATTTTAAGGATAAAAAAGTGGAAGGCTTTTTGAGGATTCTCAGTGTCCAAAGCTGCATGGGCAAGGTTGCACATACCTCCTCCCTTCCTAAAGTATAATAAAGCACTTCTTATTTAGGTGCCAGCAGCCAGTCAGTTCTCTACTAGGAGTACAGAGCTCTTAATGAAACCAGAGGCTAAAAGGTGAACCCAAACTGCCTCACAACTGCTTACTCTGTAAAAATGTACCAAGGCTCCTCTGGTAATAATCCTCTTAAAGAAGTACATTTGCAGGAAACAATTTTGTGTGTGTGTGTGTGTGTGTGTGTGTGTAGTTCCTTCCCTCTTCAGACATTCTCTAGTGTCTGCTTTTATTCTGCTCTGGGGTTTAGTTTTATTTTTAATCCTGCTCAGTATGATGACAGATTTATAGGCTGGTGGGGCGGGAAAGTAGCTAGACTAATGAATTAGTTTATTGAATGCCTATTGCATTTTATCAAGGCGGGAACACTGCATGGACAGAGTAGTAATTAGCATGTAGGGCTACTAAGATGTGAAAAAGAATATTCGAGTTGGATGGAGACCTGGTACCTTATCTTAATATCACCCATACTCAACTTTCTTTAAATATATGTGCAAAGATGTCACATTTGTAAAGCATCAGTGCTTGAGTGAGAATGTTTGTACTGAGAGGTGGTTATCTAGAATACGGAAGAATTGATGTAGTAGAAAGACAAGAACTATGTCGCCAGACAAACCTAGGTTTAAAACCAAGCTCTGTTTTTTGTTCCGTTAAAGGTTATCAATATCACTCACTATTGGAAAAGAAATGGAGTTGCCTCATGTCTTATTTTAGAAATCTTAGAAGAATGACTGGGATTCAAAAGTCAACATTATAGAAATGGTCAGATGTAAGTTGCATAATGTGAATATATATCCTGCTTAATAATTATTCACTTTAAATGAAATTTTAAAAATTATTTATAGCTTTCCTTTCGGCTGCACTTGGTGGCAAGATGGCAGTGCAAATTTCCAAGAAGTGGAAGTTTGTTGGTGATGGCATCTTCAAAGCTGAACTGAATGAGTTTCTCACTCAGGAGCTAGCTGAAGATGGCTGCTCTGGAGTTGAGGTTCGAGTTATACCAACCAGGACAGAAATCATTATTCTGGCCACCAGGACACAGAATGTTTTGGTGAGAAAGGTTGGCAGATCCGGGAATTGACTGCTGTAGTTCAGAAGAAGTTTTACTTCCCTGAGGGCGGTGTAGACTTTTATACTGAAAAGGTAGCCACAAGTGGTCTATGAGTCATTGCCCAGGCAGAGTCTCTACATTACAAACTCCTAGGAGGGCTTGTGCTAAGGTGTGCTGCGGTTCATCATGGAGAGTGGAGCCAAGGGCTGCGAGGTCGTGGTGTCTGGGAAACTGCGAGTAGAGAAGGGTAAATACATGAAGTTTGTGGGTAGCCTAATGATCCACAGTGGGGACCCTGTATACTACTATGTTGATACTACTGCGCACCATGTGCTGCTCAGACAGGGTGTGCTGGGCATCGAACTGATGATCATGCTGCCCTGGGACCCAAGTGATAAGACTGGTCCTAAGAAGCCCCTGCTTGACCATGTGAGCATCACGTAACCCAAAGATGAGATCCTACTCACTATTCCCATCTCAGAACAGAAGGGTGGGAAGCCAGAGCTGCCTGCCATGCCCCAACCAGTCCCCTACTGCATGAAAGGGTTTCCCTGACAGCTAGATCTGGAGTTTGGATGTTGCTCTATAAAGATGTTTAATTAAACTTTTTAAAAAGGCACTTGGCCTGACTTGACTGTATGTCCAGTGTTCAGTGTGAGGGTCATGTTGGCCCATGGGAGAATTGATGCTTACCTTTATTTGCTTAGTGTTTAGGGTCTCCTGGCTCAGGATATTTCTGTGCTTTCTCTAAAACCCTCTTGGTTTAACTATGCTATATGGTATTGGTAGGGGCCAGAACAGGAAGACCTGAGCAGAGCTAACTAGAGAAATGACAGGGGCAGTAAATGTGGTGACAGGGAAGTCTGACTGTTGGCAGGCAGCACCTTGATTAACTGATCTGTAGTTCAGGATTAGAAATGGGATATATATATCGGCATAGAATATCCCATTTTAACCATTTTTAACTGTACACTTAAGTGGTATTAATTACATTCACAAAGTTGTGCTACCATTACAATTTTTCCATCATCCCAAAGAAGTGGAAATTTCACAGTATTTGTCCTTTTGTGTCTGGCTCATTTCACACAACATGAAGTCTTCAAGGTTCCACCCATTTTGTGGCATGTACCAGAACTTCATTCCTTTTTACAGCTGGGTAATATTCTATTGTACGTACATAACACATTTTTGTCCATTCATCCATTGGCGGTCATTTGGGTTGTTTCCACCATATGGGTATTGTGAATAATGCTCTGAACAATGGTGTACAAGTAAGATTTTTAAGATATTTCCTGTTGAATAAGGAAATACGTATTGCATGTAGAAAATAAACTGGTGATTTATATTTTGGGAAAATACTGTGCTCTAGGGGTTTGTGAATTACATATATTCTCGTGTAACCTTCAGTATCTATAATATGTAAAGGAAACTTGCTTGTGTCATTAGGTATAATGAGCATTTTTTAAAACCAAATTTATTTATTTATTTATTTATTTATTTATTTATTTATTTATTTATCTATCTATCTATCTATCTATCTATCTATCTATCTATCTAGGAAAGAGCCAGAGAAAGAAATTACATCAGGAGACCTCACATTAAATGGGAGTTTTGAGTGAATGCTTAACTTTCATTATTTTCTAATTGTGAAAGACACTGGCTGTGATAGTTTGAAGTTCTTTCATGAATCCCAAAAAGAAAATGAATCCATTACTGTGGGCGTGAGACCCTTTTGACTAGATTTCATCAGTGAGACATAACTTAGGCTTTATCGCCACCCTTGTGCAGGGTCTGATATAAACAGAGAGAGAGAGAGAGAGAGAGAGATGGGAAAGGGAAGCTGCCATATTTGATCCTGCAATGTGAGGGAAAGGACTCCAGTTTTCCCCACAGCTGAGCTGCAACAAGAGGCTCAAAGAGCTGAGACCCAGGGCGTGATGAGCCACATAGCTGAGAGCTTGCAGCTAAACTCAGGAAGAAAGTGGAGCAGTGGAGTCTGATATAGGAGGCCTGAAAAGAGATAAACCCTATGCCTGGTTGCCCACAGCTGAGCTCTGGGAGATAGTAGATTCTGAAGGGGAAGGCAGAGACCTCAGCAGAGATCATGGCCATCTTGCTTCACCATGTGACTAATCACCAGGATCAACAGTAACTGACTTTGGTGAGAAAACATTTCTGGTGGTTCTTTGATTTGGACATTTGACAGCCTTGGAACTGAAAGTTTTACCCCAAATAAATCCTCTTTATAAAAGCCAACCCATTTTCTCGTACTTTGCATTGGCAGCCCTTTGCATACTAAAATATTGATTTTTTCCTGCTTACTAATTTTAAGCCTCAGTTTTCTCCTCTGGGAAAAGTGCTGAGAACCCTTAAAGGTGTATTTATCAATGTTTTTAAACTGAGATGAATACAGACAAAGCAGCAGCAGTTTATTCTACTCCCCAGGATGACATCCACCAATAGCACATAGTTCTCCATCTGAACCACTTCTGTAGACATTAAAGGGTCAGTCTCTGGCATAATATTCTCTTGGGCTAAAACCCCATCATTTTTACCTTTTAGGAAGCTGGCCCTGATGTTGGATCAGTTAGTAGCTCAGTGAGATGACTTTTAATTTTCCCCTTTTGCTTATCATGTTTAGATGTTTTGTTTATACTGGCTCTGGATATCCCCAAATGTCTAAGAAGATATTCTTTAACATGAATAGTTCCATCTAAAGAAGGTTTACCTTGTGGACATAAGTCCCCAAGTTAAATTTTTTGGTCATTTAATTAGAGTCTTCTAATTATCAAACCAAATATTCTTCAGTAGCTGAGATGGCTGAATCATTAGGTAACTGGAACTTAAATTGTGATTTGCTCCATTGTGACCAGTGAGATTCATCTAGTTCCAAAGCTAACGAATGCATGAACAAACCTAATCAATCAATATCCAAATTGGCCCCTGGAGAACTGGGTAATAAAATAAAGGTAATTAAAAAATTTATTACCGATGTTCATACATTTTTACATTTTTATGTTTAATTTAAATTCATTTTGTGCTTAATTTATAGCATATATGCACATATATGTATATATATACATGAATATATTTAGAGGTATACAATCTCTTTATATTCAGATTCTGAGAGAAAGTGAAAATTCTGAATGAGAAATATTTAAAAAGGTGGTTCTAACCTATCACCCAAATTCTGGCTTTTGTTTCCACATCCTCCTCTGCTACCCCTTCCCTCAAGTAACTTATTGGACAAGGAAAATTTCTTTATTTAGGGTTTCGGAGAAACAGATGGAGATTTGTGTGAAAGAGGTTTATTGGGGATTAGCTTTAGGAATAATTCCTGTAAAGAAGGGAGGGAAAGGGTGAACCTGCACTGTGATTCAGCTAGCACAGAGGCCTCGTTAACGTCTTGGGGAACTCTGGACTTTGAAATGACCCCTCGAGATTCCAAAAGAAGGAGAAATTTCAGAGTCCTTGTACCCCTATTTGGACTAATCATTAAATATATGATACCCTCAGGGAAGAGTGAGTGTAACTTTTGTGAGGAGGCAAGCCCTTTTGACTTAAGGCAATTGCCATAGACTCCTGGCAACTAAGGAATGAGTGCTTAAATCCTGAAAGAGATTTGGGCAACACAACAAAATGTCTATTACAAACAATGCCTTGAATTGCTTAGAGTCACTTGCTTTTTCTTGCAACTTCATCCCATCTGTGTAAGCTTCTTCAGGATTCTTACTGGTTTCATTTCTGAGAAATTTACAAGAGACAGGTTAGAGAGACAAAACACAGCCCTTGACATAGCAACTAGTCTTGAGGCTTCAACTGCTGCTTACTAGCTCCCTCCTTATGACCTTCACCCTTGGCTACCACTTCTATTGGTCTATTTGGTTCACCTGATGGAAGTTTCCCTTCTCTGGAATCACAGAGCCTTAAGCAGTAAAGAAGCAAAATAAAAAATATTCTAAGTAGGTCACTGAGAGTAAAGATCAGAAGGGCCTCTCCTATTTTCACTCCTTTGTTTCCAAACCCAAATTTTCTCCCTGAGGGAAACATAACACAATACAATGATCAAATCAGGGTGTCAAGTACACCCCGAATTATGTTGCAGATACTTGGAATTTGGTACATTTACATCAAACTATCAATCCGGCACCTTCTGGATGGTATGAAGTGCTGGGACCAATTAATCACATGGTCCTGTGCCCACTGACACTTTGTAAAGTGGGCCCCAGTGTCCAAAGAAATGTTATGCAAGACCCCATAACCCAGAATCAAACACTTTAGGCCCTCTGATAAATGTGCTCACTAAGGCCTTGCAGATTAGAAAGGTAAATTTCCATTCATATGTATGCCAATCCTCGTTAAGATATATCAATGTCCTTTCTTGTGTTGAAAGTATCTACTCTATTAACTTGCCACCAAATGGATGGTTGATATTCTTGAGGATGGTGCCTTATCAGAGACAGTATTGGTCTCTGCTGCTGGTATGTTGGATATTCAGGAATGGCAGTAGCTAGATAAACTTGGTAAGTGTGAGTCTATTCTAGTTGGCTTTTGTATAGTCTTTATGTATTCCACTATAGATACTCTCTTCTGGCACACATGTGCCAGCCCTGGGGTGGCCACAATCAGAGTCTGGCTGGTATCAACCACTCAAGTCATCGTGACTGGGTTGTTTGGTGTCTCTTCCATGGTAAACCCTTTGTGGTGGGCACTGTCAGCAATTCAAGAATCTTCATGTTTTATGTACACTCTAATCCACGTGCCTCTTCCTTCAACTCCCATATCCCATATTTTCAAATCTTTCTCCTTCCAGGATACTAAATAACTAGCTAAGCCATTTGTCATTGCCCTTTTCTTTCCACACCAAACAGATGACCAGGTGTACCACCACAAACTCTGCCCATTTGCCCATTGAAAAGAGTTACTATAACTAGGGTCATTTATGCTATGGCTGTAGTGCAACAGCAGTCCACATTTTGCTTATACCCACATACTAAACCAACTTATCTGTTCATTTCTTCTGTCAGTTGGTGTTTGAAAGCCCCTATATGAGCATAGATATAAGATGAGGATAGTGCAAGTGTGATAGTTATGGTTCCGCTCATCTGCTTGAGCACCTTACTCATGCGCTCTAGCCCTGATCCTGTATATACTCCATCTATTCTATAGTAAATTGATGCTGGATCTCTCAGCCTTACAACTAGTAAAGTGCACCTTTTAATGAGGAGTTCAGCCTGAATGGTAATGTGATAATCCTTCATCAGAAGCTAAGTTTTACCAAGACTCAATAATATACCAGAACATGTGTTTCCAATAGCATATATATTTCTGCTGCAGATGGCATGGCCTTGCTCCAACCCTCTATGGGAGCTTGCAGTAAATTCCACACAGAAGCCACATGGCTCCTTGTGCCACAATCTGAATTTATTACAGAACTGTCTTTTGCTCTTAGACCTATTCTATGCCATTCCATGTCACCTGGTAAATGGGTTGGATCAGAATTCTCAAGTGGATAAAAGTTCCCTCCAGACCAAGAGGAAGTCTAATAAAAGGTATGCTACATCATTAATGGTGGAAGATATGAAATATAATAATTTTGTCCTTTAGTTTGAAAGGACTGTCTTAGAATAACCCTGACTACTTTGCTCCTAAGATGTTTATAATATGTCTGTAACTCTGAACCTTCAGAGGGTTTTTCTATCATTTCCTGGAAAATATATGTATTTACAAGTCCTCCAACAGACATTTAATTTCTCACTCATTCATTCTTAGTATGAGGTCATTGATATAGTGGACTAATAGGATGTTTTATGACAGAAACTGGGTGAAACCTGAGACAAAATTGTAACATATGCTCCTACTAATTTTATTCTTTCCACATGATTGCAAACTGCTTCTTATAAATCTTGATAAAGATGGAAAAGAATGCATTCATTCACCCTCATCAGTGGCTGCATACTTTGTACATGATGCTGTGTCAATCTTTTCTGGCAAGAATACCATATTGACATAGATTCTAAAATCAGGACTACTACTTTAAGTTTATGTTATACCATTGTTATCTGCCAGATTCTATCATTTTTCCTAGGGCCAAGGATAATGATGGGTGTAACTCCTTCAGGACTTCAAATGTGGCACTAATCTCTTCCATTCACTCCAGATTGTGATTTTATTTACTATATTTCCTGAAAATGGCAGTTCCAGTGTTTCCATATGGACTACCAAGTTCTTAAAAAAACCACAAAGACCAAGGAACCCATATGAGGGTTCTGCCAAATACCAGGATTGTCAATTTCAATAATACAGTTATGAACTGAAAAAAAAAATTACTATTAAGAGAGCCTGAGACCAAATGTTACTACTATGAGATAGCCCTGGGCTAGGACTCCACATAAGGAGTTCTATATATACCCTTACAATAATAGGTAGTATATCATAGTACTTTAGGTGTCCAGGTGTCATTTTCAACTCAAAACTGGTATCCAAAATTCCCTGAAATATCTGTATTCCCCTTTCCTTAGTGTATCTTTACTCAATGAATGGTTGAATGATTTTTGACAATTTCAGAGAATTACTACACTCACTTCCCATGATGTTGTAGTGTCCTTTGTGAACCTAGCTTCTCCTTTGATCAATGATTTGTAGATTTGATAACTGGAAAGGGGTAGACCCTAGTAAACACTATGATGTGTGATGTAGATCCCTCTTCAGCCTAAAGACTCAAATGCCAGAAATGTTGCATGCTGACAGCTTGTTTTAATTAGCTAAAGACTGCTAAGGCAATATACCAGAAATGGGTTGACTTTTACAAGGGAGATTTATTAGCTTATAAGCTTACAGTTCTGAGGCCATGAAAGTGTCCAAATCAAGATAACATCAAGAGAAGCTTTCTCCCAAGCTGCAGCTGTGAGTGATCAGGTACATGGCAGTGTCTGCCAGGTTCTGCTTCCCCTCTGCATTCTGTTGCTTTTAGCTTCTGGCTTCCTTCATCTTTTTCACTCCTCTTGTGGCTTTCTCTCTCCTAGGTTTTATTGATTTTGGCTTCTGGCTTCCTGGGCTTCCTCTCTCAGTTTCTGGGAGTTTATTTTCTGTCTCTGTGATCCCCTCTTTCCTATTCATTCTATTTATTAAGGACTCTGGTAAGAGGATTAAGACCTACCCTAGGTCATGGCTTACTGGAGGAATCTAATCAAAGGTCCTTAACTGAAGTGATATCATCAAAGGGTCCCACCTACAATAATTTCACATCCACAGCAATGGATTTATTTAAGAACATAATTTTCTGTAGTTCACAAAAGCCTCAAAACTACTACAGAGCTCACAGTTTATCCCCTCCCCAGAAATTTCCCTTGGCCAATAGGAGCTGCATTACCCAATATTGTGCCCCCTACCCAAGGGTAACACACATCCTATACTCGATTGATCTGTGAGCAAAGACGCCTTTGCCTCAATTCTTGACAACTCCCAACTCCATAGTTCCCCATGGACTATTTTGCATCTTTGGTGGCAAATATTTTGTATTTCAACCTCTCTTTCAAAAATATTGTTGTCTTCTTAATTCCCAATAAAACTGTGTCATGTGAAATTCTGCTTTTGTGTCAGTTCCCTGGAAAAAACCCTACTTAATACAGTGGGTCATTGAATTGCCCACTAAGGAAGGTGAGTAATTTTAACTGCAGGAATTTTTTTGTGTGTGAATAGTGAGATAGCAAATTTCCAATTAATTTTTCCTTTCCTTCATGCACTTTACCACACTTCATACCAAGTTGTAGAACTCTTCTCTCTTCTTATTGAATATGACCTGGAATTGTGATTGACGTTGGGTGGTAAAATATGGCATAGGTGATGATACGACTCTTCTGATGCTAAGCTTTAGGATGACTAGGAACTTTCACTCTCTGCCTCTTATAGTCTTCTGCCAGACTGTGAGAATCCAAAGTCATGTGGAGAGATCATATGTTTTGGTTTACTAGGCTGCTGAAAGAGGATGCCATAAAAAAGGATGGGTTTAACAATGGGAATTTATTAGCTTGTGAGCTTACAGTTTTGAGCCTGTGAAAATTTTCCAAATCAAGGCATCATCAAGGCAATTCTTTCTTCATGAAAACCAACCTTTGTTGATCCTTGGGTCATCTGCCACATGGCAGGTCACATGGTAGCATTTGTTAGTCTTTCCCTCTCTTCCTAGTTTCACTGAGTTCAGCTTCTTGCTTCCATGGTTTTCTCTCTCTTAGTCTGAATTACATTCTCTTATAAAGGACTCCAGTAAAAGGATTAAGATCCATCCTGGGCCATGCTTTAACTGAAGCAACCTCATCAAAAGTCTAATTTATAATAGGTTATACCCACAGGAATGAATTAGCTTTAAGAACATGATTTTCTGTGGTACTGTATGTACCACAGTATGGTGGTATGTATGGTGTAAAACCACCATATCATACAAAAAGAAATTACATTTCTCTAGTGTCAAGGCGATCATGAGCGCCCAGCTAGTAGCCAATATCAAATGCAGCCAAAAGAGAATGATCTCAGACATTCTATCCCAACTGAATCCATAGGTGACTACAACCTCAAATATCATCTCAAGCAGAACTATCCAGTGAGCACAGTAAATTTGCAGAATTGTTAAAGATAATTATTGTGTTTTAAGACACTAAATTTCTTTTTGATGCATATATTATTTAATGTATGCCTGTGTGACCGGCATTCGTGACTGTGATGATTAGAATTGCCAGTGTTCCATCATCATAAAAATGTGATATTTAACCCTCTTTTATCCATTAACTTTGAATGGACATATAACAAATTGGCCTGAGACCACACACACTGCTATAGAGAAACCCAGCCTATCAGAGGGACTCCCTTCACCTGGTGTGCAAATAGCAAAAGTATATTCAGACTGATTGTGTGACTGAATTTGGCTAATAGAATGCTGCAGACATGATGCTCTGATTTTCTAAACTTAAAGCCTTAAATCTACTGGCAGTTTCCACATCCTGCCTCTTAATCCAAAGAGGAATAAGAATTCCAAGTTATAAGAATCCCAAACCACATGGAGAGACCACATGAAGAAAAACTGAGGCACCTTTGTAGACAGACCCAGTTGAGCTCCCAACCAATAGTAACTCCAACTTCCAGCCTTGTGATTCACCCATTTTAAACATTTGGATCTCTAGTTAAGATCCAAAACAGCTGTAGCCCTAGCTGACAGCACACAAAACAAAAGAATACCTCAGCTGAATCCAATTAAAACACATAATCATAAGAGATACTAAAATGGTTGTTGGGAAGCTGTTCATTATGTTGTACTATATAACTAAAAAACACTGAATTTGAAAATATAGGGCCAAATATGAGTTACTTGGTACCATAAATGAGAAAATGAGATCTTCATTCTTCTTTTTAACTTTCAGTGACAGTGATCAGCCTCATTTCTATATAAATGTTGTATAAATGTTTAAATAATATTAGTTTAAAAAGGCATTAAATACTAATTTATTAGTCAGCTAAAGGGGTGCTGAGGCAAAATACTGAAATTGGTTGGCTTTTATAAAGGGTATTTACTTCGGGTAGGAGCTTACAGATACCAGATCATTAAGCATAAGTTATTTCCCTCACCAAAGGCTATTTTCAAGTATTGGAGCAAGATGGCTGCCAACATCTGCAAGGGTTCAGCCTTCCTGGATTCCTCTTTTCCAGGGTCTTGCTTCTCTCTGGATTTCGGCTCCTCTCTTCCTGGAGATTGCGTCTGTTTATTCTGTGAGCTTACTTCCCAGTGCTCCAGCTTAAGGCTTCAGCATCAATCTCCAACATCAAAACTCCAACATCAAAAACCCTCAGTTCTGTCCTTTGCCATGCCTTTTATTTGTGAGTCCCTACCAACCAAGTGGTAGGGACTCAATGCCCTAATGACATGGCCCAATCAAAGCCCTAATCATAACTTAATCACACCCAGGTACAGACCAGATTACAAACATAATCCAATATCTGTTTTTGAAATTCATTGCCAAATCAAACTGCTACAATTAATATACCCAAAACTCTTTCCAACTTAATCAACTCCATTGTGAGAAAAAAGAATTACTTTTGTAATGATAAGGACATGGGAAATAAAAAGAGAAACAGTAGTCAAAGAAATTTTTTTAAAAGTACATTTTAAAAACAAAAACCAATGCATAAAATCCCTGAAGGAAAAAAAATAATTACAAAAAAGGAGTATCACTAAAATCAAAATGTTGCTTATACTAAAAATAAAGCATTAAGTGAAAATATTGCAATTAAAATAACTTTTATAACAGTAAAACTTCAAGATGCTCTCACATTGTGGACCTAGGATCCCTCTACATGGACTGTAGTACTTTGGCGATCCATGTGACAGAGAGAGGGAGCAGTTATGCACTAACCCACCTTGCTTCACAAGGAACAGCTGAAATGGAACTCCTGGTACATTTTCTATTGATGACTTTCACTCAGTTCAGGAGTATTACTGAACACAAGCTATCCATGGACCCTGACATGCTCCCCTCTACCACTAGCTCTGGCCAGTGATATCCCTGAAGTGTCTGGGATAAGGACATCCCTCTTAATTCTAAGATACTCATATAACATCAGGAAGACTAGTGTGCTCAAAAGCAAAAAATAACTGGTTTGAAAATTGATAATTAGAAGTGAGGTACTGCCATAATTATAACCTAAAACATGTAGCATTCAATTTGTAACTGGGTGGCAGAGAGGACACTGTTAGTGGAGGCTAATACAAGAATATAGTATTGCCATTAAAGTCTATATGAGGCTGTTCTGGGAAGAGAAAGTCAATAAAATCATAAGTGCCAGTGGTATGGAGGACAAAAGTATTTTTAAAGCCCATTTGATACAGAAGCAAGTGGGCCAATTTGATGGTCTTAAATTTGCCCACAAATTCTTTGATACCTGACTTCAAGAAGTGAAGCTTAATATACTTCCATTGATATGGTCTAGACTTATTAACTAACTTATAATAACATATTACAGAAGTGATACTGTGTCACTTCCAAGACTGGGTAATAGAAGACATTAAGATGCCATTCTCTATATATATTCTGAGAGAAACCTGCTGTGGCAGTTCGATATAATTTATGACTTCCAAAAGGAGATATTGTGTTTGTAAACTGGACTATTCCTCTGGGCATGATACCCTTTGATTGTATTAAATCCAAAGGTTTTATGGTTACTTGATTAAATCAAGATTAGGGCTTTGATTCAACCACATCATTAAAGCATGGTCAGGACTGAGTCCCTGCCTCTTTGGTGGGCTATATAAATAGACATACACTCAAGAAAGCACATAGGAGAAGAGACACAGGAATAGAGAGAGCTCCACAGACACAGCAGAGGAGAGAGTTTTGATCCTGCAGCCCTGGGAAGAATGCTGAGCCATTTGCCTGATAGTTGACCTCATGAAGTAAACAGAGCAGGTGAGCCTAGAAAGAGATAAGCCGCATGCCAGTCTACAGCTGAGATTGGAAGAAGCTGGGTCCATGGAGATTTAAGAGGAAAGAAGAAAGCTGAAACCTGGCAGGCATTCCAGCTATCTTGTTTCAACACATGGCAACTGACTTTGGTTGAAAAATCAATCTTGATTTGGACTCATTAGGGCCTTGTAACTGTAAGCTTTTACCCCAAATAAATACCCTTTATAAAAGCTAACAGATCTGTTAGTTTGGACCAATACCCCTTTGACTGGCTAATACACCTACTATCAAACTATGCTATTGAGAGGCCTACCTGCTGAAGGACTGAGATCTTTGGCTACATGAATGAGCTTCAACATGGATTCCACAACCTCAGTCAAGCCTTTAAATAATGGAAAACATGGTCATCATTTTGATTGCTGCCTCATGGGAAACCCTGAGCCACAGAGGAAAGATAAGACCCTGGAATTTCTATATGCTGACCATGTAAGGAGTTGTGATTCCTTAGGGTCTTGTGTATGGGTGAGCATATTTTCTAAGATAATATGTAACCCAAAGAAAGTTAACTTTCTCAGACACTAAGTTTTGGGTTAGTTTGTTAACAGCAGTTGATAAAACTAACACATATTTTATTACTTAAAACTGTGGTACTTACATAATGAAAACTAAAATATGCAAATGACTTTGTAACCTAGCAATGGGTGAATACTGGAAGGACGCTAGGGAAAGTGTTAGTGAAAGCCTGAAAATCTTTGAATAAACTGTTAATAGAGCCCTAATGGTCTATGAAATGACTGTCGGTAAGTGCATCAAGAAAAGTCAGCAAAAGGCTATTAGAAACTGAAGGAAAATGAATCCTTGGAAGCAGAAAATTTAGCAGTAATGGGGAATGTAAAAAGTGTACCTAATTGTGGCAGTTTGAAATTATTTAATGAATCCCAAAAAAGAGAAATAATATGTTTGTAAACTACTCTATTAATCTGGGTGTGATAGCCTTTGATTGCATTTTCAGTTATGGGGCCTTTGATTAGATTACTTGATAAGATCACGTTAGGGCCTTTGATTGGAGTATGTCAGAGAATCTCAGCTCTCTTGCTGGGTTTGATATAAATGAAAACATACAAAGAGAGTCATTCAGACAGACAGAGGAATAAGGGAGCTAGTATTTTTGATTCTGCAGTGTGAAAAAGAGATTGCTTAAGCACAAAGGCCCCAAGAAGCTGGACCCATGGAGCAACTTAAGAGGAGACGATGAACCCAGAGGGAAAGGAGAGACTTAGGTGAACATCAGCAGCCATCTTGCTTCACCATATGGAAGCATGCCAGGATAAACAGTGCTGTCTTTTGTTGGTGAAATAGCATCTCTGATGGTGCCTTCATTTGGACTTTTCACAGCCTTGGAGCTGTAAGATTTACCTGATATAATACCCTTAAAAAGCCAATGCTTTTCTGGTACTTTGCATTGGCAGCCCTTTGGCAAATTAAAACACTAATGAAGTGGGTGATCAAGCTAGGAAATTTCCAGGTAGAATATTGAAGACATCACATCTTTTCTTCTGCTTCTTAAATAAAATGTAGGAGAAGAAAGATAAACTAAAGAAGGTCTGTTAAATATAAAAGAGCTAGGACTTGATGGCTTTTCAAATTCTAGATACTTCAGACGTCAAATGATGCTAATACTAGAAAAAATGGCTTCCAGGCCATATTAGTCAGTCAAAGGGAGGCTAATGCAAAGTACCAGAAATCTGTTGGCATTTTTAAAGTTTATTTAATTGGGATAGAAGCTTACAGTCAGAAGGCCATAAAGTGTAAATTACTTTCTTCACTGAAGTCTGTTGCCACATGTTGGAGCAAGATGGCTGCCAACAAGTTCAGGCTTCCTCTTCCTCTTAGGGCTCCATGGTCCCAGTTTCTTCCAATATCAGCTGTAGACTGATAAGTCTCATCTCTCTCTTGGGGCTCATTTTTCTCTGGGCTCAGATGCTCTACTCTCTCTACAAGGCCAGCTGTAAACATTCACGTGAATGGCTTATCTCTCTTCCTGGGGACTCTGTTGTGTCTAATGCAACCTTCTCTCTTTCCTCATGTATCCACTTCTCTGCGTATTTACTTCCTGGGATCCCGGCATTAAAATTCCAACAAACTCCTCTGCTGTTTAGTTTCTCTGTGAGTCCCTGCCCACCAAAGCCCTACTCAATCAAGTGAAAGTGAAACTGCTGATTCCAATGCAATCTAACATGCTCAGAGGAACAGGCCAGTTCACAAACATAATCCAATATCTATTTTTGGAATTCACAAACAATGCCATGTTGCTACACAGGCAAATATGTTTTCCAGGGATATCATGAAAACATGGTATAGAGATGAAACCAAAGGTTTGAATGAAAATTCCTTTGTTATATTTCCAAAGATAAAAGGTGCTGCTCCAGAGTAATATTCAATTAGACAAAAGACTCTCTGTAGAGTTTAAGAATATATCTTATAACACCTGTCAATCATAGAGGGTTTCTGAAAAGTTTAAAGATACTTTCAGCCATTTCAGCTGAAAGCCAACATAGCAACAGACTTGTCTTGATGAGATGCATAAGTGTGTTTTTTTGTATAATGAAGTGTACCCCAATAAGATTAAAAGAAAATCCAGAAAGTTTTAAAAAGAATTATGTTTGAATAAATGTGACCAGCATAGATTGGAAAGAATGGAGATATTACAAAAAGAAAAGAGGACTTTGCAAGTAAGAGGTGGAAAACCACTCAGCTAAAAGCACAGGTTACCTTTCATAAAATAATAAAGATAACTCAGAATGTAGAACCAACAGCCCAGATGATGAAGTAAAAAACCATAAAGAATTATTCTCCAGTGCTGTAATTTAATCAAGGCAGTTACATCTTCCCAGCTTAATCTCAAAATGGCTGTGTAATTGTTATTCCTTTGTGCCTCTCATATTCCTTTTTTGAACAGGAATGTTTACAGTGGTTATTCTATGCCTGTTTCATTCTTGTGTGTATTGGGGAGTAAGGAAGATATTTTGTCTATTTTATTTGCAGTTCAATTGAAGAGGTGCTCTATTCAAGGAGGGAAGTGTACACAAGAAGTATCATATATACTTGGACCTCATTTAGGCTTTGAACTGATTCTGTAAAAGGATGAGACTTTTAGAAGCTCTTGGGAAGGGCTAAGTGTGTTTTTCATGGGGGATTAATCCTGGGGAAGTCAGGAACATACTTAGCAGTCATCTTCCAACCCTTGTCTACATTCATGAGGTTTTTCAGTTTATTTCCATTCTGTAGCCCAATGGAGATATAAGGTCAGACAGAAAGACCTGACCATGCCTTGAACTCAGAAACCTGGAAATAGCAGCCCCAGCTGTTTATCAGGGCAGGAACTTCAGCGGTATGGCCCTCTCCTTCTGGGGTTGTATAAATAATCAACACTCAAACAGCACAGGTCTCTCCTCTCTTATGCAAAGTGAGGTGTACAGAATTGCCATCCACTAACCCTGATATAAGTAGTTGTCATCTGCAGGAGACCAGCTATGATGGGTTCTCTTCCCTTACTCATTGGACCCTTTGTGCTGTGTAAGTAATAAAGCAGCCATTTGCTGAAAGTTTCTATTATGCCTGAGTCTGTGATCCCACAACACACCATATAACAATACACACCACAGAGAATACAAGTAATGTGTAGCCAGAGGTCAACTTTGGTGGTTTAAAAGTATGTCTACAAATTATTTGATGTTTCTTCCTTCAAAAGATAAAACTTAATTGCCCTCCCCTTGATTGTGAGCTGGATTTAGTGCCTCATTTCTAATTACATGTGAAACAAACAATGATGTATAACTTCCTAGTCTAGTTCATAAAATACATTGCAACTTCAGCTTCCCTATTGCATCACTAGTGTAATGGATTAATTGTGCTTCCCAAAAACACATGTTGAAGTCTTAATCCTTAGTCTCATGAATGTGATCCTATTTAGAAATAGGATCTTTGAAGTTATATTAGTTAAGATGAAGTCAAACTGGATTAGGGTGGTTCTACTCCAATATAACTGATGTACTTATAAGGAGAGGAAATTTGGATACAGACAGAGTAAAAAGATAGCCACGACTCCCAAGCAGAGATTGAGCTATGCCACAATCCAAAGGATGCCATGGAGTATCAGCAAGCCATCACCAGAGTTCTACAGACTTCAGAGTAATCAAGGCCCTGCCAATACCTTAATTCAGACTTCTAGCCTCCAAAACTGTGAAACCATAAATTACTGTTGTTTTAAGCCACCCAGTTCATTGCACTTTAAATTATAGCAGACCTAGAAAACTCAGACAACTTGTACTTGGGGAGGTCAGCTGCCAAGTTTTGAAAATACTCAAAATGCCCTATGGAGCAGCCCACTGGTGAGAAAATGAAACCTCTGGGCAATAGCCAGCAAGGAACTGAGACTTTTTAACAGTAGTCACATGCTTGAGAATGGGAATGGATACTGCAGCCCTCATCAAACTTTCAGATAATTGCAACAGCAGCTGCCATCTTGTTTACCACTGCATGAGAGACCCTGGGCCAAAACCATCTTGCAAAGGCACACATAATCCCTGATAAATAAAATATATGAAATAATGATTTGTTGTTTTAAGTCATTAAGTTTGGAGGTAGTTTATTATGCTGCAGTAAGAAGCTAATATTGTCACTGATATCCTACAAAAGTGATGGTTTTGCAACTCTGCTGAGGCTCAGGATCCAGCTGGCACATGGACAGTCTAGAGATTCAAGTCTCCTGAGCATACACCAACCCCAGCACCCATGGGTTCACTAAAAGTGACAGAAGAGGCATATGTAGAGAGATCACATCTGAGTCCAACTCCATCGCACTCAGGAGCACAAATTCCAAAGTAGGGCCCACTGGCAAGGCATTGAACTCCAGAGCCATCTGTCATGACCATAGAACATGGGTGTCTCCGTAGCCCTCAGAAGCACCACTACCTGGGGTTGTATCTACTTTGGCTGTCTCTGGGACCCTGCTGAGGTTTGTGTAAGCACGACCTCTCTGATGACCTCCCAACTCATTTTAAAGTCTCTTAGCCAGATAAACTCATTTGTCTTTAGCATTTCTCCCTTTTATTCAAGGTCTTTTTCTACTTACATCACCAGCTGGTGATTGGTACTCTCTGGTTCACTGAATTTACCCAGGTCAGTTAACAGGGAGATAACAACCAGCACACCAGGGAAGTGAGAGAGTCTATACCTGTAAGCAGGAGAATTGCATCCATCAGCTTTTTGGGATCTAAGCCCCCTCTCAATTTAGAGGTAGAACGGACATTGCCATCCCAGGGTCTACAGGATGGAGGAATAAAATATGGATTAGAGTGGACTTACTGTTATTCTACTACTATAGAACTATTGTGACTCTAGCAATAGAAGAAATTATATCATTGATGTGGAAACAGTGGCCACAGGAGTTGCTGAGGGCAGGGAGAGAAAAGAAGAGTTATCATATGGGGGCATTTTCAGTACTTGGAGTTGTCCTGAATGATATTGCAGGGACAGATGCAGAACATTATATATCCTGCCATAACCCACTGAATGGACTGGGGCAGAGTATAAACTACAATATAAACTATAATCCATGTGGTGTAGCAGTGCTCCAAAATTTATTCATCAAATGCAATGAATGAGACACACTGATGAAAGATGTTGTTGATGTGGGAGGACTGAGGGGTGGGGGGGAAGTGGGGTATATGGGAACCTCATATTTTTTAATGTATCATTTTGTGTGATCTATATATCATTTTTAAAAAAGACAATAAAAATAAATAAAATTTTAAAAGTGATGCTTTTGTTTAGTAGTATGCAATATATGAGTATATTCAGCAAGAGGACACAATGAATGAGATTCTGTTTCATTGTCAAACTTTCATATGTATTAGTGAAAATATTTCAGTAAAGAAGCCACAATTTCATTTTCTTCACTAAATTTATTACTGAATTAATATCCATATAGCTGTTGAAAATTTTAGAATTTTTTAAATACAAGCATGGAAAAGAAAGGTTGAAAGTCAGGGATCATATATCCATTTCACAAATCAATAAAAATGACACAAAGTTTTTAGGAGAACATTATTTTTGTATAATATTTACCTTTGACATATTCAATTAAATCAAATGGAAGGTTATGAATTTTCAATTGTTACTTTATCCATTTAAAGTAAGATATTCCTCTCTTTCCAGCCTGATTGTAAAAAGCCACAAATTAAAGAAAAATATGGAAATATTTTACTCCCTTTAGCATTTATGTGCCAAGACATATCCAATAAAAGATAATGCAAAATAGGACAATAGAGTATGAAGCAGAACAATGACAATATGGAGAAACATAAGGAAGAAATGCTGAGCACCTGAAATGGACTTTTTTATGAGTAGTCTTTAATTACTAAGGGCAGAGAAAAAAAGAAATATTTAAATATTGTTCTTATTAGCAGAAGAGAGGTAAGGCATAAATTCAGAGCTATATTTTCTCCTGGAACCAAACACAAATGAGAATGTATCTCAGGACTTCTTGTATATGTGACAGAGTGAATAATGGTTTCTTTGTACTATTCAACGACTGGATCAAAAGCATAATTCTTATACAGACCATCTGTATAGGCTGAAAGAGTATAGCTAAGTGATAAATCATTGAAGGCATTTTTGCTGGGGATTGAGATCAAGGGGCCTAGGTAGTTCAATTTCAGTTCTTTTTTTTTTTTTAAAGATTTATTTATTTATTTAATTCCCTTCCCTCCCCCCCCCCCCCCCCCCCCCCCCGTTGTCTGGTTGTCTGTTCTCTGTGTCTATTTGCTACATCTTGCTTCTTTGTCCACTTCTATTGTCGTCAGCTGGCACTGGAAGTATGGGCGGCACCATTCCTGGGCAGGCTGCACTTTCTTTCATGCTGGGCGGCTCTCCTTACGGGGAGCACTCCTTGCGCTTTGGGCTCCCCTACGCGGGGGACACCCCTGCGTGGCACGGCATTCTTTGCGCGCATCAGCACTGTGCATGGGCCAGCTCCACACGAGTAAAGGAGGCCCGGGGTTTGAACCGCGGACCTCCCATGTGGAAGACGGACGCCCTAACCACTGGGCCAAGTCCGTTTCCCCAATTTCAGTTCTAATCATCTTATAGTATGGAATGGAATTTAGTGTCTGTTGTACTATTAGCATAGCCATTTGCTTACTGTCTGAAGCCTCAGACGTTTTGTGGAAATGTTTGCAAGTACAGAATTGGCAATCCATTCTCAGCAGAATCATCCATTATGTTACTGATGTGCAGATATTTCATGTGGTTGGCATAATTGAGTCTGAATCTGTGAATCTGGGGAAAGAAAAATTGTTACTTTTTTAAAAAATTTAAGAGCCAATTTTGCATTCTTACTCAAATGTAAAACATTATCTTGGTTTTCATTACTTTGTGATGCTGATATGTCCTTTAAAAAAAATTTCAGACCCTAGGGATTATATTTCAATATATATTGGCATATAGTGGTGTGTGTATGTGTGTTTGTTTCTTCCAGATCCAGCTAACATGCTATTCTATCATCTGAAACTAAAGTCCAGAGAATAATTTTCTCCTTGTGTTGTGGCAATTCATTCCAATGTATACATTTTGGGAAAAACAAACAAACTTGTGAATTATGCCTAACAAACAAATTATCAAACCAAGATATGTTGAAAGGAAATAGCCCCTTGCAGGGCTGTAACACACAAAAAAGCAGGCTCTCCAATTACAATTTAGAAGAGACTCTCCCACTTTTCATTCTATCTAACACCTCTTTTCTTCATATTTTTCCTTCTCTTTATCCCTTTCTGTTTCTCTTTGTCTCTTTCACAATTTCTTTCATTTTTCCCATCCATTTTTCTTTCATTTTCTTCTGCAAGTCTTCCCCAAATATTCAGCTTCTCTTCTAAACTATACTCATACAGATACACATTTTTCAGGCCTAGTATCCAATAGTTGCAATTTATTGAGTGATTTGTATATGCTTGATATAGTTCTAACACATTTTATATTTATTTATTCATTGTTTTCTTACAAAATTTCTATGAAGAATATATTATTTTTATTTTACTGATGAGTAAACAGGAGCACATAAAAGCTAAATAATCCATCCAAGGTCACATAGTTAATAAATGAAAAGGACAGGTTTTCTGATTCTATAGCCTAGGCTTATATCCCCTACATCATATCACATACTTCTCATAGCATGTATTATACTTTTTATTATAATAACATTGTTCTTTAGTCATAATTTTAAAGCAGCCAAATGTGGAATATTCACAATAGGCTACCAAAAGTTTATGTCCAGCTTGAGTCCATTTTTTAAACACACAGTGGTAGTTTGAGATTATTTATGAATTCCAAAAAGAGAGATTATGCTTGTAAACTGGTCTGTTCCTCTGGGCGTGATACCCTTTGATTGTATTAAATTCAACTGTGATGTTTTTTATTAAATTATTGGAAGATTAGGGTTTTGATTCGACTACTTCAATAAGATGTAACTCAGGTTAAGTCCCTGCCCCCTTTGTGGGCTATATAAATGGACAATTTGTTCAAGAAGTCACACAGAAGAAGATTTAGGAAGAAAGAGAGCTCCATAGGCACAGAAGAGGAGAGAACTTTGTCATTTTGATCCAGCCATGTAACAGAAAGGAGAAGGCTCAAATAGTTAAAGACCCTGGGAGAGTTGAGTCATTTGCCTGACAGTTTGCAGCTAAAGAGATCAGAGTCCTGAACAGCTGAGATTGGAAGAATCTGGGTCCATGGAACCTTAAGAGGAAGAGGAAGGCTGAACTCTCACAGAGATGGGCATCCATCTTGCTTCAACACATGGCAACAGACTTTGGTGAGAAAATACCTCATATGGTATCTTGAGTTGGACTCTTTAGGGCATTGGAACTGTAAGTTTTTACTCCAACTAAATAACCTTTATAAAAACCAACAGATTTTTGGTACTTTGTATCAGCACCCCTTTGGCTGACTAATACACACACATTTTATTTTCCTTGTTGCCAAAGCAAATACCATGCGGTTGGTTAGCTTAAATGATAATTTATTGGTTCACCATTTTGAGGCCAAGCAAAGTCTAAAGTTAAGTCAAGGTGATGCTTTCTTTCACAATAGTGTGGCATTCTGAGACTGGGTGCTGGCAATCCTTGGTCCTCGGCTTTTCGGTCACATTGTAATATATATGGCAGACTCTCCTGGCATCTGCTTTTCTTTTTCAGGTTCCTTTGACTTTCAACTTCTGGCTGCTGCTCTGTGGTTTTCTGTCTGAATTTCATGCTGCTTATAAAGAACTCAAGGAATAGGATTAATATCCATCTGATTGAGTTTGGTCATATCTTAACTGAGGTAACCTCTTCAAAAGGTCCTACTTACAACAAATTCATATCCATAGGAAGGGATTAAGGTTAAGAACATATTTTTCTGGGGTGCATAACTCTAAAGCATCAAAACAAATATACCAAATACTTTTCTTGTTTGTGTATGCAAGTTTTATACAGCCTTATCATTCTTCCCCTATGATTATATTCTATTTTAAATAACTTCTGACCCAGGCAATTTTATTTAGTTTATTTACAAACATACACTTTACACCAAAATTTTAAAGAACAAATGCAGCTAGAACTTTACATGAGGATGTTTGGAAAACCAAAATACAATGAAGCAAAGACTTGGCTTCAGGTTTTGTTTCCAGGATTCTATGACTGACTAAATATATAGCTAGGGATTGGGGATGAAGAGTGGCTATTACACACTATGTTATGCCTCATCTAATTTCCTAAGCATTTGCCACACATTTAATAGATTGTTCTGGGGAAGAGAGGCAAGATTTTTGCTTTGGAATAAAAGAAAGTCACTCTCCTTGACAGGTGGGTAAGGCAGCATGGTGCAATGAATAAAACCGAAGTCATAATAACATTAGACATAGTTTAAATCCTGAGCATCCTATTTTTTAATTCAAGTCAACTGGATTACTTATCAATAATTTTGATGTGGTTTTCACATGGGAATCAAAACTTCTGATGATATTTTATGTAAAGAGCTTTGAAAAGCTAAGATACTAAGGTGCTAAATGCTATACAATAAAACTTGAGTTCCACTGCAAATTATGGAATAGCAATTTACTTATGGATTTACTTTTTACAGAATTCAAGGATGATAAATTAAATTTTCTTGAATTAAATTTTCATCTGTAATTGTTTTATTAGGAAACTATTGTTGGTGAAATAATTATTCTCTTTTCAAATAACAGGAAAAACCTCTATTTGCTGTCCAAACATCTTAGTGGTTGAGTTATTTCTTTAAGGAAAAGGAAGTGCTTTATGGAAATATAAGCAGTCAGCAGATTTTACTAATATAGTGTGAATCCAAAAAAAAAAATTGGATTAGTAGGACTTAAGGCAGTTTTAATTAAACAGAAATCATGGTTATGTTCCCCTCTGACTTTCTCTTTATCTGGGAGAGCCTTGACTCCAATAGATAAAGTAAAACCAGCTATTGCATCCAATCTGGAAAACCCTCCAGGAATGCAGAATTTCAAATATGGATCATCATGACCTCTTTCAAGAGCAGAAAATGATTAACTGTTCTGTCTAGAAGCTCAAAATGATGGAAGGAAGAGAAATGAATCTTTAGTTAGCAGGATACAGTCACATGCTGAGAGACCTAGGAGCGATGGTATTATACAACATCCCCAACCCCTGTAAGAAATAGAGTTTAAAAAGGTTAGAATCACAAATAGGGTCAGCTTGGTAATCATCCGGGATTTCATTTGTGAGACACTTGGGAGGGGGCAGTTTGCTTTTCAGAGAACAATTTCTATAGCCTGACCTCTTCAAACATTTTTAAGGGGAAAGAACAGTGATTTTCCCCCGCTTTGACTACTTTACCTCTGATTAAACATCTTCAATTGCTAGAAGACTCCCATTCATTAAGGTAGCCTATTCTAAAAGTAGGACTACTCTAATTATTTACAGGGTGCTTATAATTCTCAGGATCTCTGTATATAAGTATGGGTTCTAAATACTGGAAGCCTGAAGTATATGGTAGAAGGCCTTAGAATTGAAATAAAGATACTGGATATTCGATTTACAGAGAAAGGATGAAAGATTTCAGAAACATTTAAAAATGGAAGCTATGTACTAAAAAAAGTCCCACACAAAACCTTTTGTAAACTAACCATTTTGCCAAGGATAAGCTCCACAAGGCACCCAAGGCAAGCTCATTAAGAAAAACCTTTTGCTTCTACTTCTTGCTTGCACTTCCCAGCAGCTCAACCCAACGTAGAATATTATAAATATAATGTAGATTTACACTTTGGTTAAATCATAGGTGCATAAAATGCTTGAAGTATTTCTACTAGTATTCTTTGAAATTATTTGAAAAATATTATTGATTATTCTGATATGATAAGTCATTTCTATTTCCAGCTTAAGGTAAGATAGGAAAAGTTAGCCAAATTATTTCAGAGAAGAAAATCAGAGTGTGTGATATAGTGAAGAGAAGATGGTATCTAGAATTAGGATATCTTGTTGTTCATTGAAGTTCCTTTAGTTACATAATCCTGATAAATACAACAGACTTGATAATCATGCAAAAGCTCACTGCAACTTACAAAATATTGCACAAATGTCAGTTATTATCCCTGTGACTTTTTCCCATTTCCTTATCTTGTTATATCCAATTCAGAAAAATATAATTAGTATTGAAAACATGGTATATTTGATATTTCAGTTTCTTTGTTTCTCATTTGAGATAGCAAGGATCAATACAATTTTCATACCTTCAAGAATCATATTGACTTATTGTTAATGTTTATAATTTTTTGGTTTGTAAAGTTCCCCCACCCATCAAGCTAAGATATAGGATAGGGTTAGATAAGATGCCAAATACAACATTAAACAGTTATAGCTACATGTAAAATAACAGAAATTTGTGATACAGATCAATTAAACCTCAGACTTCCTGGGTTCAATGATCAAAATCAGAGTCAAATGATTGTGGGAATATGCTATCAGATTAGGTAGACAAGGCTCAGCTCTCTCACAAAAACAACAAAGAAAGATTCAAAACCTGCCTGAGAGACTTGCTTTGGGGGTTAGCAGACCAGGACAGTGCTTCACAACTCCAAAGAGGGTGAAGGACAGAGAGCAAAGAACTTGAAACAACTAATCGTGAGTTACTAAACCTTCCAAATGCAAGGAAAAACTCCCCTATCCCACCCCTGACATATTAAGCATGTGTAAAATCCCTGGCTCATTACAGCTGACTGAAAGGGGAGCAGATGTATTCTAATTTGTCAGCTGTTACAAAGGAAAAGGGACAGGGAGTCCGAGAGCTTTTCTTCAGAGAATTCAACCAGTGGACTCTGCTTTGAATCTTGGCTATGGCCAGAACAAAACAAAGGAAAACCAAGCAATACATCTCCATGGAAAAGTGCACCAGTGAGTGCCATCTGCTGGCAAAACAAGCTGTTTCAGAGAGCTACAGACTGGAAGATAAGCTTATAGGAAATACGGGGGAAAGGAAGGTTGTGAGCCAATGCCCACATAGGTGAAACAGATGATAAAGTGGAGGTAAGTAGTTGTGCAGTGAATGGAAAAGACAGGGGCATGGGGATATTATTGGGTTGGGCTTTGAAAACTTGAGGGAAGCTAGGGTTGGGAGAATGGGTCAGATGGTCCAAGGAGTTGGGGGGAGGGTTGGTGAACACAGGAGATTGTCAGGTATGTGGTTGAAACTATAATGTTGAAAAACTCTTTAGAAAATATGATAAGGAAGGGTTACTGGTTTAAGGTGTTTGATGGGGGGCATCTGACACAGGGTTCACCTGAGTCAGGCTTCTAGGGAGTGTGTGAGTGCTCATCTTGTCATAGTGTGTTATATCAGTGGGTGGAGATCCATACAATGGGTGGGAAGGTGTTGTACCCCCATCCTGGGGAGACCTGATGTTCTCAAACAGAGGGAAGGGTGTCTCTTGAGAGCATGGGTAGCTCCCAGTGGGGGAGGAAAGACTAGTGATTCAAACCCTCAGCATCATAGTAAGTATCTATATATCTTGTCCTTCAAGCAGTGAAGCTTGATTGTCACTGTGGGCCCTGAGGAAGAGGAGGTAACTTGGGGGCAATGAAAGTGTTCCACATGATCATGCAATGATGGATAAAGGCCATGTTAAATTTCACCAAAAATTTATATCAGATTATGGTCAAAAATGTAAACCACAATGTAAACTATAATATAACCAAAAATTTATAAAAGTATACAGTCTAAAATGTAAAACATAATTTAAACCATAATGAAACCATGGTTAGTAGCTATGTGTCAATATCTGTATATCAGTTGCAGCAACTGTAACATCCACATGTAAAAAGATCATTGCTGGGGAAGAGGGAAAAGGGTTTGATGTTGGGTATATGGAAGTCCTCTATATTCTATATATGACTTTACTGTGACCTGAAACTTTTTGAAGATATAATTTAAAAAAATGTAGACACTGTGGAAAAAATGGAAAAGATTACCTTACCACTGTACATATAGGGCAACACCTATTACAGTGATGAAAAGCAAAACATCAAAAAAATTTTTATGATATTTTTTGTTTTTTTAATACCCCACTTTATTTTTTACTTTATTTTAGTTTTTCTAATTTTTTTTGTATTCTATTTCTAATCTTTAAACCTATGAATACTATTTAATTTTCCTATGAATTAAATTTGGCAATATATTAGGCTTCATTTTTGAAGAAATTTTGGTTTGCAAAGGGGTTCAGCTATGGCAGAGGAGGTGCACAGATGTGGGTTGTCATTGATGGGGTATGCATGTGTTGTAGGGAGTTCTCCAGGGCATGCATGTAAGGTACATAGATATTTTTGGATGTTCATTAGGTATTGACATAGTGTGTAGAGTTTCACACAACTGAGGGAATACTGAGTTTCCATTCTGGGGAACTCTGTCACACTCTCCAGTGGAACAGCAACAATTCCCCAAGTGCAAGAGCAAAGACCAATGAAGAAGGATGGTCCAATGATGGGCCCTTAATACTGGTGACTATGCTTATGAACCTGTGTGCTTGAAATTTCAACTCAGCCTAGAGCTGCAGGGTGCCTAAGAGTTATCACCTGAGTTCCTCCATGTTGCTCAAATTTGGCCACTCTCTAAGCCAAACTCAGCATATAAATGCATTACCTTCCCCCCATCATGGGACATGACTCCCAGAGATGGACCTCCCTGGTGCCAAGGGATTACTACCAAGCACCAGCAGGTGATACAACTAGAAAAAGACCTTGAATAAAAAGGGGGAAATGATAAAGACAAATGAGTTTATCTGGCTAAGAGACTTCAAAATGAGTTGAGAGGTCATCAGAGGTTCACACTTACACATGTCTCAGGATCTCAGAGACAGCCAAAGTAGATATAACCCCAGGCGGTGGTGCTCCTGAGGGCTACAGAGACACGCAGGTCCTACGGTCATGACAGATGGCTCTGGAGTTCTGTGCCTTGCCAGGGGGCCCTACTTTGGAACTTGTGCTCCTGAGTGTGATGGAGTTGGACTCAGATGTGACCTCTCCACACATGTCTCTTCTGTCACTTTCACTGAACCTGTGGTTGGTGTTGGGGCTGGTGCATACTTAGGAGACTTGAATCTCTGGACTGACCACATGCCAGCTGGGCTGTGAGTCTCAGCAAAGTTGCAACACCTGATCTCCCATTCATTGGACTTACTCAGGTCAACTAACAGGGAGGTGAGTATGGTCAACCATCACACCAGGGAGCCAAGAGAGTCTACAACTGTAAGCTGGAGAATCCCATCCATCAGCCATGTAGGATATAAGCCCCCTTTCAATTTAGAGGTGGAGTGGGCATTGCCATTCCAGGGCCCTCAGGATGGAGGAATAAAATATGGATTAGAGTGGATTTACTGGTATTCTACTATAGAATTATTGTAACTCTAGCAATGGAAGAAACTGTATCATTGATATGGAAACAGTGGGCCATGGAAGTTGCTGAGGGCAGGGAGAGGGAAGAAGAGGTATGATATGGGGATATTTTCGGGACTTGGGTTGTCCCAAATGATAATACAAGGACAGACACAGGATATTATATATCCTGCCATAACCTACTGAATGGACTGGGAAAGAGTGTAAACTAAAATATAAACTATAATCCATGCTGTGTAGCAGTGTTCCAAATTGTATTTATCAAATGCAATGAATATGCCACACTGATGAAAGAGGTAGTTGATGTGGGAGGAGTTGGGGGATGGGGAGTGGGGGTAAATGGAAACCTCTTACATTTTTAACGCACAATTTTGTGTGATCTATGTGTCTTTTAAAAAAAGGAAAACCGAGGGATGTACCTCTATGGAAAAGTGCACCAATGAGTGCCATCTGCTGGCCAAACAGGAAATTGATGAGCAAAAAATACAATTGGGTCTCCTGCTCTAACTTCTGAGAGAATATCTGCACTCCATTAGTGAATCACTGGAATGATTTTTATAACTTAAGTTGGGCAATTTTAAAGACTTAGGATAAGTTGAACCAAATATCAAAGAAGACCTGTTAAAAAATATTAAAAATATGCAAGGGAGAGAAATTTGTTATCAGAGTAATTTACCAACATATTCAGATGCCTAGATGTTAGCAAAAAAATTACAAGCCATACTAGGAAAGAGGAAGAGATGGCCTAATCAAAAAAAGAAACCAAATATCCTGAAAATAGACAGACTTTAAGACAATCAATGATAATTACACAACTTTCCTAAATCAATTTAAATAACTCAAAGAAAACATGATTAAAGAGATAAAGGATATTAAGAAAACACTGGGGAGTTCTGGGAAAATGGCATCATTGCAGGTAGGCACTGACCAGCTCTCTTGCAAAAAATGGCTGAGAAAGGGCAAAATCCTCCTGTTTTGGGAATCAAAACAGTGAGCTGTTTTGGGAATCCAGAGAGCAAGAGGTTTCAGGGCATTGATCTGGAGGGAGCTGGACAAAGACACAAAGAGCTCAAGGGAAAAACAGAGAGCAGGAAGCTTCAGGGTATTGGTCTGGAGGGAGCTGGACAAAGACAAAGAGCTCAAGGGAAAACTATGAGTGCTGACCCTGTGGCTGGAAATGGCCTGATGGAGGCTAAGCCCCACTCTCAAGGGCCCTCTGACTCTCACGCACCAGGTGAGTGGGAGTCATTCCCTGGGAGGAAGAGGGGTCTGGTGAAGGGTACAGAGTGGTTTCCTTCCTGTGGATTTGTATACATGAGACCCTTTTGAATCTTGGGGGGGATACCAGCCAGCACTGAGGTCGTCCCAGGGAAAGGGGAGAGGGGAATCTCCTCAGGCGGGCTACCACACCCAGTCACCCTGGGAGAGAGAAATTTACTCAGGAAAGCAGCGGAGACAGACAACTAACTTACCCAGCAGCAGAAAACTATTAAATGTCCAACTCGCCTAAGACAAACAAAGTCAGGAAGAGCCCCCAAAACTTTCAAAAGCCTATTTAATCTATGGAGCTGCAGTGGGGGATTCCTGACTTGCATGTGGAAGGTCACCAGTTTGAGTTCCATATACCACCGAAAAGAAGGGATCTAGGGAGAGTTAAGGCTCACAGCTAACATCTCACGATAAGGAACTTATTGACTGATGTCTATGGTTTTCTTTCACAGTTTTTAAATTTTTTTTCTTTCTTTTTCCTTTATTTTATTTACTAAAACTGGTTGCATCACCTTTGGAGGGCACTTTGAAGGGCAGTTAACTGATGAGCATTAGCAGGTTGAGAAGATCTCTAGGGGCCTAAGAGGGAAGGCTGTTTTTCCTGGATTGCTTCTTTGTTACTGTTTTTTTTTTTTTTTGTTTTTTTTTTTGTTTTTTTAAGTTCTGTCATACCACAGTTGCACAATCTCTTATCCGCACTGGAAATTTTTTTTTTTTTTTTTTTTTTTAAAGATTTATTTATTTATTTAATTTCCCCCCCTCCCCTGGTTGTCTGTTCTTGGTGTCTATTTGCTGTGTCTTGTTTCTTTGTCTGCTTTTGTTTCTTTGTCCGCTTCTGTTGTCGTCAGCGGCACAGGAAGTGTGGGCGGCGCCATTCCTGGGCAGGCTGCACTTTCTTTTCACGCTGGGCGGCTTTCCTCACGGGCGCACTCCTTGCGCGTGGGGCTCCCCCACGCGGGGGACACCCTTGCGTGGCACGGCACTCCTTGCGCGCATCAGCACTACGCATGGGCCAGCTCCACACGGGTCAAGGAGGCCCGGGGTTTGAACCGCGGACCTCCCATATGGTAGACGGACGCCCTAACCACTGGGCCAAAGTCCGTTTCCCCTTTGTTACTGTTTTGTTCTTGCATGTTGTTAACCCATTTTTGCTACCTTTTTTCCTTTTGCTTATGTTTTCACTCTACTTTATTTCTCTTTATTCCCTCATTTTTCTGTCTTCTGATTTCTGTTGCTTTACTTCCATTCCACCACTTCTTGTTTGGTCTTTATTTTTTTATCTTCATTTTTTCTCTCTCCTTTTTTCCCCCATTTCAATCTATTCTCTTCTTCTCTGTCTGGCCTTTTAATGCATTCTACTTATTTTCTCTATATTTTGTTGCTTGTTTTATTCTTCCCTACTCATCTGTTGGCCTTTTAATTCATTCTATTTTTTTCTCTCTATTGTCTCATGTTGGTTTTTTTGTACTCCACTATTTTTTATTCTTATTCCTTTGTACATTTATAATAGCTTACTCATGTTACTTAGTTTTTTAGCTCTTGCATGGTTCATCTTCTACTTTTTGTATTATTATTCTTTTTCTCTTCTTAGCTCTTTCATTTTCTCTGGTACTAATATTTTTTTCAAGGGAACACAGACAACAGCAAGCTATAGAATAAGAGGAACCAAGTATCAAAAAATTAACCTTACCACAAACAATGAAACAACAAAGTAAAACCTAGAAAAGGAAGAGAAGCTAACTAACCAAATAAACCCATCAAGATAAACAAATGCCCAGACACCAACAAAAAATTACAAGTCATACTAAGAAACAGGAAGACATGAACCACTCTAATGAATGAACTAAAAATAAGGAGATGTGGACTGTGGAGCAATTAATAAAGGATATCCAAATAAATACCATGAAACAACTTAATAAAGTGAAAGAAGAGATAAAGGATATTAAGAAGATACTGGGGGACCATACTGAAGAAACTGTGAGCATACACAAAAAGATAACGGATATGATGGTGATGAAACGCACAATACAAATGAATGAAAAATACACTGCAAACACGTAACAGCAGATTTGAACCAGCAGAGAAAAGAAATCAGCTATGTGGAAGACATCTGAAATCAAACAGATAGTAGAAAAGATAGATGAAAAGATCCAGTATGGACTTTGGCATTTGAAAAACACCATGAAACACAAAAACCTATGCATTATAGGCATCCTAGAGGGAGACTAGAAGGGAAGGGGGCAGAAGCAGTATTAGAGGAAATAATGGCTGACAATATCCCAACTCTATTGAGGGACATGCACATACAAGTCCAGGAAGCACAACACACCCTAAGAAGTATAAATCCTAACAGACCTATCTCAAGATATGTACTTGTCAAATTGTCTAATGCTCAAGACAAAGAAAGAATACTGAAAAAAGCAAGAAAAAAGATATCCATCATATACAAGGGAATCTTAATTAGATTAAGTGCTGGTTTCTCATCTGAAACCATGGAGGCAGTGGTATGACATAGTTAAGATGCTAAAAGAAAAAAAATTTCCAGCCAAGAATAGTCTATCCAGCAAAGCTGGCACTCAAAAATGAGAATTGAATATTCACAGATAAATAGAAATTAAGAGAGTTTGTCAATAAAAAATCTTCCCTTCAAGAAATAATGAAGGGATTTCTGTAAGTTGAAAGGAAAAAAATAGGAGAAGGAGAGTTGGAGGAAAGTGTAAAAATAGCCAAAAAGATAAAAAGAAATAAAAGCAACATATGGCATACAAAAACCTAAAGAAAATATGGCTAATGAAAGCAATTCCTTGATAGTAGTAACACTGAATGTTATCTAAACAAACTGGAAGAATGGATAAGGAAATATGAACCATCTATATGCTGTCTACAAGAAACTCACCTTAGACCCAGGGACACAAGAAGACTGAAAATAAATGGTTGGAAAACAATTTTAGATGCAAACTAATCAGAAAAGGGCAGGGCAGGAGTAGCTATATTTATATCAGACAAAATAGACTTTAAATGCAAAACTATTGTAAAAGATAAAGAAGGACACTATATAGTAATAAAATGGGTAATCCATCAAAAAGAAAGAACAATCATAAACATTTGTGCACCTAATCATGGCTCCTCAAAATACATGATGAAAACATTGGAAAAAAATAGATGTACCTACAATTAAACTTGGAGGTATTTTATATGCAATTATCACATTTAGACAGAGCACCTCAATGGAGGATCAATAAAGAAATAGAGACCTTGAATAATATATTAAAGGATCTGGACTAATAGACATATATAGAACATTACACCCAAATACAGCAGGATACACATTCTTTTTGAGTGCATATGGATCATTCTCCAGGATAGAACACATGGTAGGTCAGAGAACAACACTCAACAAATTCAGAAAGATGGAAATTATACAAACTAATTTCTCTGACCACGATGAAATGAAACTAGAAATCAGTAAGGCTCAGAGAAGCAGATTAGGCTCAAAGATATGGAAGATACACAATACAATTTTAGAGAATCTGTGGTTAAAGGAGGAAACTGCAAAACAAATCAGCAAGTGCCTTGAAACAAATGAAAATGACAAGACAATGAATTGAAACTTATGGGATGCAGCAAAAGCAGTAATGAGAGGGAAATTCATAGCCATAAATGCCTACATTTTAAAAGAAGAGGTAAAATCAAAGACCTAACTGCACACATACAGGAATTAGAAAAAGAACAACAAAATGACCCTAAAGCAAGTAGAAAGCAGGAACTTACAAAGATTAGAGAAGAGATAAATAAAATTGAAAACAAGAAAGCACTAGGAAAAAAATTAACAAAATGAAAAGTTGGTTCTTTAGGAAGATTAATAAAATTAATAAACCCTTACCTAGATACATGGGAAAAAAGAGAGAAGCTGAAAGTACATAAAATAAGAAATGAGGAAGGGGATATCACTGATATCCCCACAGAAATAAAGAGTATCCTAAGAGAATACTTCAAAAAATTGTGTGCCAACAAGAGGGATAATTAGAGAAAATGGTCAAATTCCTAGAAACAAGGAGCCTACATTGACAAAGAAGAAATTGATGAACTCAACAGACCAATCACAAATAACTAGTCATCAAAAACCTCCCAACTAAGAACATAAGACCAGACAGCTTCATAGGTCAATTGCACCAAACATTCTGGAAATAGTGAACACCTATCCTGCTTAAGCTCTTCCAAAAAATAGAAGTGGAGGGAACATTGCCTAACTTATTCTATGATGCCAGCATCACCCTAATAGTAAAACCAAAGGATGCCATGAGAAAGGAAAACTATAGGCCAATCTCTGTAATGAAACCCTATGCTAAAAAACCCAACAAAATTTTGCTAATCAGTTAATGTTGGGGTTTAAGATATATTTAGGGGATTTGAATCTCTGGACTGACAATGTGATAGCCAGATCCTGAGCCTCAACAGACTCCAGCACCTACAATCTGATTTATTGGACTTACCACACTCAGCTAAGATGGAGTTGAAGAAGGACAACCACCACACCATGGAGCCTAGAGTGATTACAACTGAAAATGGGAGGATTGCATCCAGCATCCAGGTGGAATCTGACCCTCCTCTTGACATAGAGGTGCAATGGACACAACCAATCCAATGTCCACATAGAAGAGGTGGCATTGGATTGGGAAAAGTGGACATAATGGACAAAGGGTATGGGGAAAGGCAGGAAGAGATGAGAGGTGGAGGCGTCTTCGGGACATGGAGCTGCCCTGGATGGTGCTTCAGAGGTAATCACCGGACATTGTAAATCCTCACAGGGCCCACTTGATGGAATAGAGGAGAGTATGGGCCATGATGTGAACCAATGTATATGAGGTGCAGAGGTGCCCAAAGATGTACTTACCAAATCCAGGGGATGTGTCATGATGATGGGAACGAGCGTTGTTGGGGGGGGGGGAGAGGGGGGGGGTGGGGGGGTGGGGTTGAATGGGACCTCACATATATATTTTTAATGTAATATTATTACAAAGTCAATAAAAAATAAAAAAATTAAAAAAAAAATTTTGCTAATCATATTCAATAACACATCAAATGAATTATACACAATGAGCAAGTGGGCTTCATCACTGGTATGCAAGAATGTTAAAGCATAAGAAAATCAATGTAATACACCACATAAACAGATCAAAAGAAAAAAATCACATTATCATCTCTATAGATGCAGAAAAACATTCGACAAGATACAGGACCCATTCCTGATTTTTAAAAAATGCTTCAAAAGATAACAAGAGAAGGAAATTTACTCAACATGATTAACCCACAGCTAACATCATATTCAATGGTGAAATCCATAAAGCTTTCCCTCTAAGATATGGCACAAGATAAGGATGACCACTTTCACCATTCTTACTTAACCTTGCATTAGTAGTACTAGATCAAGCACTTAGACAAGAAAAAGATATAAAATGCATCCAAATTGGAAAGAAAGAAGTCAAAATTTCACTATTTGCAGATGGCATGATCCTATACTTAGAAAGCACTGAGAAATCTACAGCAAAGTTTCTAGAGCTTATAAATCAGTTCAATAAAGTGGTAGTTTATAAGACTAATGTGCAAATTTCAGTAGCATTTCTTATACCAATAATGAGCAATCTGAGGAAGAAATCAAGAAAAAAAATTCCATTAGCAATAGCAACTAAAATAATCAAATACCTAGGAATAAATTTAACTAAAGATGTAAATGACTTGTATGCAGAAATCTACATAACACTGTTAAAGAAAATCAAAGAAGACCTTCATAAATGGAAGAAAATTCCCTGTTCATGGATAGGAAAACTATACATCATTAATATGTCTATCTTACCCAAACTGATTTACAGATTTAACACAATCCCAATAAAAATTACCACAGCATTTTTTACTGAATTGGAAAAGGTAACTATGAAATTTATTTGTAAAGGCAAGAGGCCCCATATAGCCAAACATATATTGAAAAAGAAAAATGAAATTAAAGAAATCACAATACCTGACTTTAAAACATATTACAAAGCTACAGTGTCACAATACCTGACTTTAAAACATATTACAAAGCTACAGTGTTCAAAACCACATGATATTGGCACAAGGATAGACATAGTGACCAATGGAACAGAATTGAGAGTTCTGATATAAATTCTCACATATACAGTCAACAGATATTCAACCAGGCCACCAAACCCACTCAAATGGGAGAGAATGGCCTCTTCAACAAATGGTGCTTGGAAAACTAGATATCCATATCCAAAAGAATGAAAGAGGAACACCAACTCACATCTTATACAATTATTAACTCAAGGTGGATCAAAGACCTAAATATAAGAGCCAAGATCATAAAGATCTTGGAAGATAATGTGTGGAAGAATCTACACGATCTTGTATTAAGAAATGGTTTCATAAACTTTACACCCAAAGCACAAGCAATGTAAAAATATGTATATAAATGGGACTTCCTCAAAATTAAATACTTTTGTACCTCAAAAGAGTTTATCAAAAGTGAAAAGATAGCCAACTCAATGGGAGAAAATATTTGGTAACCATATATCTCATAGGAGTGTATTATACAACATATATAAAGAAATCCTATACCTCAAAAATAAAAAGACAAACAACCTTCTTAAAAATGGGCTAGTGATTTGAATAAACACTTTTCCAAAGAAGAAATACAAATGGCTTAAAAGCACATTAAAAGGTACTCAACATCACTAGCTGTTAGAGAAATGCAAATCAAAACCACAATGAGATATTCTACACCCATTAGACTGGTGGTTATTAAAAAAGCAGACGACTACAAGTGTTGGAGAGGATGTGGAGGAATGGGAACACCTATCCACTGTTCTTGGGAAAGCAGAATGATACAACCATTGTAGAGGACAGTTTGGCAGTTCCTCAGGAAGCTAACTCTAGAACTGCCATATCCCACTGCTGGGTATATATCCAGAAGAATTGAAAGCAAATACATGAACAGATATTTACACTGATCTTGCAGTGATGGATAAAGGCTATGTTAAATTTCAACAATTTTTATAAAAGTGTATGGTCCAAAATGTAAACTATTGACCATGGTTCATAACAATGTTTCAATATTTGTACCTCAATTGTAAAAAAAATGTACCATCCATGTGGGAAGAATGCTGGGTAATGGAAATCACCTATATTCTGTACATGACTTTTCTGTAACCTAAAACTTCCTTGAAGACGAAATTAAAAAATAAGACACTGGGGAAATAAATGAAAGAAAATGTCATTGTGCATACGAGACAACAGATCTTACAGTGATGAAAGAAAATGTAAAACATTTTAAAAAATATTTTTTCATTATTTTTTATTAATCCAAATTTTTTAAATTTTTTGTATGTTATTTCTTATTTCTAAAACTATCATTATTATTTTGTTTTCTTATTAATTGCATTTGGTTATTTAGTTGGCTTCATTTTTTAAGAAGTTTTGGATAACAGAAAGGATACAAATATGATGGGGAGAATCATTGGTGCGAGGTATCAGTGATGGAGGATATATAGGGAGAGGTTCACCTGGGGCATACATATAAGGCATATGAATGTGTTCAAATGTTCATGGGACATTGTTGCAGTGAATGGAGATGAACATTATAACTGAAAGAATATTGAATTCCCATCCTGGGGAGCTCTGCCTCATTCTCTAGTGGGACAGTGAGAATCCCCTGAGTACAGGAGAGATGACTGGTGAAGGAGGATGGACCACTGATGACCCTTTATATTGAAGATAGTACTTATGAAGCTTTATTTTTGAAATTGAAACTTAGCCTAGTATTATAGTGTGCCTAAGAGTTACCTCATGAGAGCTTCTTTGTTACTCAAAGGTGGACTCTCTTTAAGCCGAACTCAGCATACAAAAGTGTTACCTTCTCCCAAGCACAGGATGGGGCTCCCAGGGATAACCTTTCTGGCACCAAGAAATTACTACCAAACACCAACTAGAAATCCAACTGGAGAAAAGACCTTGACCAAAAGTCAGAAAAGATAAAGACAAATGAGTTTATATGGCTAAGAGACCTCAAAGTGAGTTGGGAGGTCAATCCAGAGGTTACATATATGCACACCTCAGCAGGACATTATTGACTGCCAAAGTAAATACTACCTCAAATATTGGAGTTCCTGAGGGCTCTGGAGACATCCAGACACTATAGGCAGGGCAAATAGCTCAGGAGTTTGGTGCCCTGCCAGAGGGTCCTACTTTGGAATTTATATTCCCCAGTGTGACAGTTGAACTTAGTTGTCATTTTCTTATACATGGCTCTTCTGCTCCTCCTAATTGATCCTATAGTTAGTACTAGAATTGATAGGTATATGTCTAAGAGTCTTAAATCTTTGCACTGTCCATGTGAGAGCTGGGCCTTGAATCTCCACACAGTTGCAACACCCACTCCATATTTCATTGAACTCACCCAGAATTAACAAGGAGATGATGATGGACAACAACCATCCCAAGGAACAGAGAAAGTCTGCAACTGCAAGCAAGATAGTCCCATCCATCTGTTCGATGGGATCTAAGCCCCCTCTCAATTAGAAGTGGGATGGGCATCACCATCCCATAATCCTCAGGATTGAGAAATGAACTATGGACTAAAGTAGACTTACTAGTATTCTACTGTAGACTTATTGTGATTCTAGCAATGGAAGAACTTATATCATTGATGTAGAGTCAGTGGCCACTGGAAGTACTGAAGGGAGGGAGAGGGAAAAACATATGTAATATGGGGGCATTCTGAGGACTTGGGAATTGTCCTGAATTACCTTGAAATGACAGACATAGGCCATTATATATCTTTCCATAACTACAAAATTTTGCAGAAGAAAGTGTAAAATACATTTTTTTAAAGATTTATTTTATTTATTTCTCTCCCTTCCCCCCCCCCAATCCCAGTTGTCTGTTCTCTGTGTCCATTTGCTGCATGTTCTTTTTGTCTGCTTCTGCTGTTGTCAGTGGCATGGGAATCTCTGTCTCTTTTTGTTGCGTTATCTTGCTGCATCAGCTCTTCGTGTGTGTGGCACCATTCTTGGGCAGACTGAAATTTCTTTCATGCTGGGCAGCTCTCCTTATGGGGTGCTCTCCTTATGGGGCACATGGAGCTCCCCTACATGGGGACTTCCCCGCGTGGCACGGCACTCCTTGTGCACATCAGCACTGCACGTGGGCCAGCTCCACATGGGTCAGGGAGACCCGGGGTTTGAACCATGGACCTCCCATGTGGTAGATGGACACCCTACCCACTGGGCCAAGTCCGCTTCCCTATAAAATACATTGTAAACTATAATACATTATTAGTGGCAATGCTCCAAAATGTGTTCATCAATTTTAATGAATGTACTACACTTATGAAGGTTATTGTTAATGTGGGAAAATGTGGGAGGGGTAAAGAGTGGGGCATATGAGAATCCCCTGTTTTTCATGTAACATTTATGTAATCTAAGTATCTTTTAAAAAATAAAAAATAAATTAAAAAATGAAGACTCTGAGTGAACATAAAAAAACAATTTGAAAGCCTGCAAAGAAAAGTAACAGATCCTATGGGAATGAAAGACAAGATGGATGAGATTAAAAATACATTAGAGGCACATATGAGCAGATATGAAATGCTCAAAGACAGAATTAGTGATTTTGAAGACAGAGCAGCTGAACTAAAAATAACATAGGAAAATAGAAAGGGAAGAGAATGGAAAAAAAAATAGAACAGGGTTTCAGGGAATTGAATGTCAGCATGAAATACAAAAACATTTGTTTTATCATTGCCGCAGAAGGGCAGAAAGAATATTGGTGGAATTAATGACCCAAAACTTCCCAATCTTTATGAAAGGCATAAATATAAGTATTGAAGAAGGATAACACACCCCAAACAGAATAAACGCTATTAAAGCTACCCCAAAACCTACTATTCAGAATGACAAATATCAGAATTAAAGAGAAGATTCTGAAAGCAGCAAGAGAAAGCAAAGCATGACAAACAAAGGAACCTTGATAAGATTAAGTGCTGACTTCTCATCAGAAACCATGGAGGAGAGAAGAAAATGGTATGATGTATTTAAGATACTGAAAGAGAATAACTGACAGTCAAGAATTCCTTATCTTGAAAATCTGTCCAAAAATAAAAGGGAGTTCAAAGTCTTCACAAACAAATACAAACTGATAGAATATGTTACCAAAGGACTAGTTGAAAGAGATACTAAAGGGAATGCTGAAACTTGAAAGCAAAAAACAAGGGTAAGAGACTTGTAGAAGAGTGTAGAAATGAAGATTATCAGAAAAGGTAACTTAGAAAATAGCATGGTATGACAACAGAAAGCCAAAGTCAAAATGGGTGAAGTAAGTAATGCCTTTACAGTAATAACATTGAATGCTAATGGCTTCAACTCCCCAATCAAAAGAAATAGACTGATAGAATGGATAAAAAATTATGAGTTGTCTATATGTTATCTATAATAGACTCACCTCAGATGGAAGGACACAGTCAGGTTAAAAGTGAAAGGATGGAAAAAGATATTCCATGCTAAAGAAAAGAGCACTTGAGTAGTGACACTAATATTGGCAAAATAGATTTTACATGAAAAACTGTTATTAGGTATGAAGAAGGTCATTATATATTAATAAAGGGGGCAATTCTACAAGAAGAAATAACTATTCTAAATATTTATGTGCCCCAAGATACATGAGGCACACACTGCCAAAGCTGAAGGGAGAAATAGATGTCTCTACTATAATAGCTGTAGACTTCAATACACCACTCTCCAGCTTGGATGGAACATCTGGGCACAGGATAAAGAAAGAAACAGAGAACTTTAATAATATGATAAATGTACTAGACCTAACAGACCTCTATAGAGCATTGCACCTCAGAACAGCAGGGATATACATTCTTTTCAAGTGTCCATGGATTCTTCTCCGAGATAGACCATATGGTGGATCACAAGACAAGTCTCAATAAATTTAAAAAGATTGAAATTATACAAAAACTTTCTCTGATCATAATGGAGTGAAGCTAGAAAACAATTATGGATTGAAAATTGAAAATTCACAGGTATATGGATTAAACAACAAACTCTTAAATAATCAGTGAGTCAAAGAAGGTATTGCAAGAGAATTTGGCAAATATCTTGAGACAAATGAAAATGAGAACACAACATATCAAAACCTATGAGGCATTGCAATGGCAGAGCTAAGAAGGAAATTATAACCCTCAATGCTTACACTGAAAAAGGAAAAGGAGCTAAAATTGAAGATCTAACTGTACACCTGGAGAAACTAGAGAAAGAACAGCAAACTATTTCCAAATCAAGCTGAAGGAAATAAAGAGCAGAGTGAAAATAAATGAAACTGAGAACAACAACAAGAATTAGAGAATTAAGAACACCAAAATTTGGTTCCTTGAGAAGATCAACAAAACTGACAAAATCTTAGCTAGACTGACAAAGAAAGAAAGACACATATAAACAAATACAGAAATGAGAGGGGGGTCATTACCACTGACCCTGAAGAAATAAGACAGATCATAAGAGAATACTATGAACAACTGTATGCCAAAAACCCTAGAAAATGTAGATAAGATGGGAAAATTTCTAGAAACACACAAACCACCTACACTGACCTTGGATGAAATAGAAGACCTCAACAAATCAATTGCAGTTGATGAGATTGAAACAGTCATCAAAAACCTCCCAAAAGTGAAAAGCTAATTATGGATGACTTCACAGGTAAATTCTACTAATCATTCAAAGATTAACTAATACCAGTCTTGCTCAAGCTCTTCCAAAAAATTGAACAGGAAAGAATGCTACCAAATTCATTCTATGAAGATTTCACTCCCCTAATACCAAAACCAGATAAAGATATTATGAAAAAATGAAAGTTGTATGTATGTATGTATCTCAATAAAACTGCTTAATAAACATATAAATAATCGGACAAGAATAGCCAGAAGTAGCATCTATGTACAGAAGGGGATATACACAGAGATTGAGTGGTGAGGAATTTCCTTGTTTGTTTGTCTGCCTGGTTTTTGTTTATTATTATTATTGAAATAGTGAAAATGCTCTAATTATGTTTGAATTGATGAATGCACAAATATAGCAAATACCACTGATTGTACACTTTGGATGAATTGTATACTTTATTAATGTGTATCAATACAATTATTTGTTTAAATGAATCATTATCCGTAAGAAGTTCTTCTAATGAAAATTTATCATTAGTTTTTGTAGGGAAGTTTTAGCATACTACATTTAAAATCAATTAATAATAATGGAAATCACTGATATGTTTGAATTCCTTAAAAGCAATAATTTCTTTATGGTGAAATATTCCATAAGGAAATTTGGAAAGAAATTCAGAATGGGAGAAGTTATTTGCATCAATATCTATAATAGATGAAAAACTCTAACAAATAAAGTAGCCAAAGAAAAAGTAATCTAATACAAACTTGAGAAAACATAAGAACAAACAAATTCTGATGAAGATGCTTCCGAAGTTTTATTGCTCCAGAACAAATTACCCCAAAACTTAAAAGTCATGTCCACACTCAAGGGGAGGCAATTTAGACTCCACTGTTTAAAGGCAGTGTCAAAAATGTTTGGATATTTAAACCACCTCTCATGAAGATGCAGCAGAAGCCAATACAGTTGAAAAAATATGCACCACTGCAACAAAATCAGGAAAACGAAAGTTCACAATAAAAGGTGATACCATTTCATTTCCACCAGACTGACAGGGTTTAAAACCCTGTAAACAGTATTTGGTGAGAAGTATTTAGAGTATCAGGAACTCTCATTCACTACTGTGGAAAGTATAAACTTTGGACAACATCTATGAACGTTTTAAACCCACATGTCTTCTAATTTAGCAATATCTCTTCTAGGAATGCAACTTAAAAATTCTAACACAAATGCATGAAAGATAAGTGTAAGGATGTTTATTATGATATTGCTTACAAAAGAAAAATGAAATAATCTAAATGTTCATCAGTGGGAGGATAGAAAATTAAATAGTAATGTATTCATATATATTACTATGTAGGTGTAAGAATTAATGAATCAGAGCTACATTTATCACCATGGATAAAATTGAAAATAAAATTTTGATTTTTTTAAATTTTAATCTAGCACAGAATAATGCCACTTATCAAAACCATATATGATATAAAATATAAAACATCAATAGGATTGATAGAGTTTCAGGGTAATGGAATGAGTCAGTGAGGATTACCAACCTGACTTCAGAACTATCAGTAGTGGGTTCCTTCTTTTAAAAAATGAAGTGTAAAAAGATCAATAAATATAGTAAATGCTGAAATTCATATAATCCAAGTTGTATATTCAAAGACTTCTTATTTTTTTATATTTATAATACAAATATTTTAAAAAGCAAATAGAAGAGGAAAACTGGTATATCTTGCCAGTCATACCACCAATTCAAGAAAGACTAGATTGGAATCCTGGATCTGCCACATATTAAGCTGTTTAAACTACAGGGTATTCCATCTTTTTAAGTTGTAGAATCTTCATTTTTAATATAAGAAGTTTTGTGATTAAGAAATAACATAATATTTGTGGAGTGCCTGACTCATACTGAAAACTGAAAACACGTTTACAATGATTAATTTTACCCAAGTTAAATTTGGGTTAAACTAATTTAACCCAATTAAAACTTTAAACCAAGTTTTTCTTCACCTTATAGGCCTTATACTATCTGGTAGCCACAACTTTAGTTACATAAACACCTAGCTAAAACCTTTAAAGTGCTACTCAAAGAGTTTAAATTTTTAGACAAGAATTTTCATTCTTCCTAATTTCTGCAGTGGTGGTAGTAGAAGAGGGAAGGATGCTTGCGTAGAGAAAGATACATTCTTCAGTTTAAAGGTATGTTCTTCAGTTAATTGCTATTGTTATTGTTGTGGTGGTTATCATCTTTGTCATTTATTAAAAAATCAAAATACATTCCATTTGGCTTAATGGATGTAAGATTTACTGACTTACTATAATTACTTATGTGTTGATTTATATTCAGTTAAAATCTTTTCTGTTTTTCCTTCTTTTTAGATATTTCTTATATATGAATATGCCTAGAAATCTGTATATAGTGGGACCTAATTGGAATTCAAGACATTTATGTTCTAGTTACTTGACTTGATAGTGAAGAAGGAGAAAAATATTAATAATTCCCATGCATCTAGATATCCTCTGTAGCAAATACAGTGAAGATGGAAAAAAGAGGGTATTTATTCTTAATCAAGCCAAGATCATTTGGTGTCAGTTTTAAAGCAAATTGCTATCAGCAAAGGGAATTTGTTCAATAAGTGGCAAACCTATGAAAATCAAATGAATTAGAATGGATGAATGCTATCTTCACTTAGACGCTTAAAGTGACATTATTCAGGCTTTTACATTTCAGGTATACTACCAAAAATCTTCTGGAATGAGAAGCAAGTGCTCAAAAATTAGATTCTCCTTTTAGAGACTTTGAAGACTCATCCCTTCTTTTAAAAAGTGATTTTTCTTTCCTACATAAAATGTGTTTTGTTGCAATTTTCAAAAGAGTCATCCCTATAAATTAAATCATTGTTTATCAGGGGAAAGTTAATTGAAAACATGCTTTTCTAACTAAATAGAAGCCTGCATCATGCAGGCAATAAACATTCTTGCTTGAAAGGAATTCTTGCTCCTTCTTCTAAGACTGCCATGGGAATAAAATAGAAAAAAAAAGAAAAAGAAAAAGAAAAAAAAAAAAGAGAGAAAGAAAACTTGCACAGCCCTACAGTTGTGTTTGGTCTAAGAGCCAAATTGGATTTTGAAGCCCACAGGTTTTCTATTCACTTCTAAATTTAGCACCCACAAGTTTCCCATTTGACAAATCATATTACCCAAACCCAAATGCAAGCCATTTTTTGAGGGTTGCTTGTGTCAGTTGTTCCTTATTACTAGCCATGGCTAATCTGCCCCACTGGACATTTTGCAAAATTTATTTTATAGATCCTGGAATAAAAAGAAGCAATTTAACTGTAATACAGTTAATGAAATATGGGAGGAAATATTTTCAAATGCAAACTGTATATCCAGACACAGGGAAAGGTAGCATTTATGAAATAAGCCTATCTATAAGAGGCCACTTATTTTGGGATTCTTTGCTTTTTATGCTTGGGAATAGGGATAAATTCTTGAAAACAGAATTTTATATACCCACTTATATGCTCACAGAGCATTTTTCTTCAACCCTTGCATTTTAGTTTCCTAGGCTGCTGAAAAAAAAATGCTATGCAATGGATCAGTTTAAAGAGAATTTTTTTTAGCTTATAGCTTTGAGGCTATACGAAGTCCAAAATAAAGCATCATGGTGATGCTTTCTGCCCAAGGACTGGTGTTCTGAGGATGGCTGCTGGCAATGTTTGGTCCTTACTTTGTCACCAAATGGCAAAGCACATGGCATCATTTCCTGTTCTCTCCCTTCTCTTCTGTGTTCCCTTGAATATTTGGCTTCTGACTGATCCCTCTGAAGATTTCTCTCCCACTGACTAAATTTCATTCTACTTACAAAGGACGCTAGTCAAAGGATTAAGACCCTTCCTGACTGAGCTGGACCACACCTTAACCAGAGTAATCTCTTCAAAAAAATCTTACTTACTATAGGTTCACACACATAGGAAAGGATTAAGTCTAAGAACAAGTTTTTCTGGGGCACATACATCTCCAAACCACCACACTCTACCCTCTGGACCCCAAAAGACATGTTCTTTCCACGTGCAAAATAAATTCATTCTATCACAACATCTCAAAAGGTTGTTGATGTGGGAGGAGAAGGGTGGGGTGGGGTGTGGGGTATATGGGAACCTCTTATATTTTTTAATGTAACATTTTTTGTGATCTATGTATCTTTAAAAAAAGACAATTATATTTTTTAAAAAAACCTTACATTATGTTGATAACAATGTTAAGTGAAAAATCTCATCAAATTAGGTTATGTTCTGTCCTGGAGCACAATTACCATCTGTCTGTGGATCTTTGAAATCTAGAAAACAAGCTATCCACTTCCACTATTTAATGGTGTGAAGACATTCCCATTCTAATAGGGATAAATTGGAAGGAAAACAGGAGCCATGAGACCCAACCAATTCCAAACATCCATTAGATTGCAAGGACTAAGAGTCATCTACAAATTAATAGTTCATTCTCTAGGCCTGATGGAATGTCAGCCCCACCTCTTCTAAGAATTTGTGCAGTGACTGTGCTCTTCCTGAACATTGGGGTAAAGGCTCCACCCTCTTCAAGTTTGGGATGTTGGCCAGGCTTTCTGCAAATCTTGAGGCATAGACCCCCCTTCTTTGAGCATTGGGGTGGCAGCACTCTTCCTGAACAATAGAACAGAGGCCCACCCTCTCCAAGAATTGGGTCAGACTCATCCTTACTATATACATGGGTGGGCCTGCTCTCTTGGTCCAAGAAGATTTCTTCACTCCAGACCTCGGCTTCCATGGTTCTGCCTTTAAAGTGATTTTTCCTTCAGTTTGTCCCTTCTCTGTCCCTTTTAGCTCAGGCTGGCAGTGGTCTGTTAATCTCACACACAAAAAAATGTAGCTTTGTTAGTAGTACAAAAGGATCCAGACCATTAGACAGTAGGATCTCCCACAGATCCTGGCCTGGGTAAGTGCATTTCCAATTTTCACTTCCACAGAAACTGCTGACTGGTTACATCTTCAGTTAAACCCTCATGGAACACTATTCTCTGGGGACTTGCTTTCTGGAAGCTCAAAATTTTCAAACCATCAAATTCTGTTTTCTTTGTGACCCAGAGTTCAGTCCTCAGCTTATCACTTTCCTCTGTTATATCACTCTTAGCTTCAAGGAGAAATCAGGCTGCATTTTTCAAAAATAGCTTGGAAATTGCCTTAGTTAAATATCCAAGTTCATTGCTTTCAAGTTCTGCCTTCCATCTAGCATCAGAACTCAATTTTGCCAAGTTCATAGTCACTTTAAAAAAGGATGACCTTCCCTTCAGTTTCCAGTAATAATTCATCATTTTCTTCTAAGGCCTTATTGGATGTACTTTTAGCATTTATATTTCTGGCAACAATCTCTTCAAAGAAATCTAGGCCTTTTCTATCAATTGCCTCACAATTCTTACAGCCTCTGTACATTACCTAATACCAAAGCCATTTGCACATTTTAGGTATTTTCAGCAGCAGCACCCCACTCCTTGTACCAAAACTGGATAAGTCAAGGTTTTCTTGATAAGCATAACCAGGAGGAGATATATGTAAATATTATGAGATTTTTTATAGGAATTGCATCATGTGATTGTGGGGAAAAATTCCACAGGGCAGGCCACAAGCTGGGAACTCCACAGAGGCTTTTGATAAGTTCCTCAGGAGAAGTTGCCTGACTGAGATAGAGATTAAGCTTCTTCTGACTGCTGAAATCATCACTTCTCCTTTTCAAGCCATTCGGATGAGACTTCTCTCATTGTTAAAGATTCTCTCCTCAGTTGATTTTAGATATATTCAACCATAGATGCAATCAATTTACTGATGATTTATGTCAATGACATATTCTTATGGTAACAATCAGGCCAATTCTTGTTTGACCAAACAGCTGGACACCACACCATAACCAGGTCGAGTTAATTTGCATGAACTTAATCATCACAGTCTACCCTTTGTCAACTTTGCACCCATATACTTCTCCTTAAACTGTAGTTAATCTCTTAATAAAAACTATAACATTTATATTTTTGCCTAATAATATCAATTGTCCTACATACATCTGGAAACACACAACTTTCCCCAATTTAGGGTACACTTCCTTGGGTAATATTCACTCTTGAATTTGACATCCTATTACTTAAATACTTCAAGATGAAGTTAATACAACTTATGTCAAATGATAAGGTGATAAGATAGGGAAAAAAAGAAAGATATTTGCTTTATGTTTATATTTACAAATATATTCATAATGAAACAGGGAAGAAATATCCATCACCATTGCAGTCCTCATTTCTGTATCTGGTCACATGTCTGTAGATCATATTTATAACTACCTTCTTTCACTATCAATTCCATGTTCCCTTTAGTCTCAGCTGGCAGTGGTTCTTTGCCTGGTAGGGTGACCCAAACCTTCAATCCTAAAGTGTCTGTCCTGGACTGGGTTGTTACCTTTTCCAATTGACTTTCACCATGTGGCAGGTAGTTTACCCTAGGGGATGTCCCTTTTTCCAAGCAAACTCTTCTTTACCTCCATCGTATAGTTGAAGTTTATTTGCACTTATGAGTCAGGATTAATCACCCTAGCCAGTATAGTAATTCCTTTCTTTGCCTGTTGATTCAGAGGCATGAGGAATCCAAACTGGCCAGGGAGAAGTCTTAACTTTTGGTTCAGTGGATTCCTTGTTGTATGCCCTGTTGAGAGCACTCTTCCTTTTGGAACTAAGACCTGTAGACCAGCAGAGCTTAAGGTTACAAGGACAGAAAACAAAAAATTTTCTAGTGGATTACTAGGGGTAACAGTGTGGTGCCACCACTCTTTCCACCCCTTGATTACTGGACCTATGAATTCTGACTATGGGAGAAACAACACTATAGAATGGATGCTGATTTATAGCATACACAGGCTTCTGGAGAACACCGTCCCAGTCCTGCTAGGTATTGCCACCTAGTTGGTACCATGATTGAGTTTTCAAAATTCCACCATTCTATCAACACAGCTGCTTCAATATGATGGAAACATGGTAAGACCAGTGAATTCCATTAGCATGCGGCCATTCCTGCACTTCCTTTGTAATGAAGTGGGTTCCTTGATCAGAAGCAAGGCTGTGGTGAACACCTTGATGATGAAAGTCCATGGAGCTTGACTTTGGCAGAAGCACAGCATGTAGGAAAGGCAAATTGTTATCTGTAGTATGTGCCTATTCCAGTTTGAAAAAACACTGCCTCTTCCATGATGGAAGTGGTCTAATCTATAGTGCCATGTCAGAGTGTTGGTCTCTACTGCTGACAGATTGGGCACTCAGCAGTGGCTATAACCTGGTCAGCCAAGATGAGTTTATCAAGCCATGCCCCATAAAGCAGAATGCTCTTTATGACCATCCCATGAACTTTTTTTGCTTTATTTGACCATATAGAACATTCCTTCTTGTTGAAATACTCTTGCCTTTCATGACACTACTCTCTCCTAGCTCTTTTCTATTTTTATGATATATTTATCCCTTGCCATTGGAAATTCTTTTGTTCACATACCCACATCTCTTTTCTCTGTGTTCTTATATCACCATGTATACTGTTGATCCAATGTTCATCTACTTTTAAGTGAAATATCTGTTTTATTAATCCCTAAAACCCTCACAGTGACTAACTATGATGGGAATTGACCTATAGTATATTTCCTGAAAATGTTATTAATGAATGAAAATGTTTTCTTCTTCCTCTTCCTCTTTTTCTTCCTTTTCCTCCAGTGAACTGATATTCATAGGGGAGAAGGTAGTTCACAGGTAATGCCAATTCATAAGTCTATAAGCAGGTGCAGTCTCTGTGCTTGGAGTGAAAAGTGGTTTGGGCAAGATGAACAGACTCACATTGTTTAGTGATTCCTTTGAACCAGTACCATTATCTTCCCCAAAATCTTGTATGTATATATTACCACCACTTTTTGAATGAAAGAACTGAGATTCAAAAAGACAAAATCATTTACCCTCATCATGCAACTATTTTAAGCTAGAGATAAGATTCAAGTCTGGATGCCTGATGTTAAAGCATGTGATTTTTCCACTAAACATAATGTGATGTTGGAAAAAGACATAAGATCATAGATAAACAAGAAGCCTCAAAATCAATCCATTCTAAGAGTAAAATACATAAAAATTAATTTATACTGAACTAGAATCTTACTTGTATCCTCCCATATTAATGGAGTCAGGTTGTCTCACAAAACTATAGTTTTTTATTCATTTATTTTTTTAATTTAGAAACTGCATTAGACTAGGGGCTAAGTTTTATACATTTAATTGCTTAGAATTTGGTTAAATGAATAAAATCTGTCTTACTTTTCTGAAACAATTTTTTAACATTTATTCAACAATATAATATTATCTGATAGCATCTGATTATATAACATTTCAGTAAAGAAGATGATTATTTTTATCATGACAGAAATAATAAAATAAGCCATTCTTAAGATATCATATAACCTAAGGATACTACTCAAAATCCCCTTAACACTAATAGTATTGAGAAGGGGCTCTTTTTTCAAAAATTCTTGAACTTCTATTCCAAAAGATCCTGCTTCTCAGAGGTTGAATCACATCTTTTAAGATCATAGAAAATATTAACTATTTCATATATAACTCTGTTTAGATATTAGTCCATGGTTCAAATATTTGTAAAATCATGAGTAAAATACATTTACTATACATATACATGCATACATATAATCCCTCCATAAAGGACTAGTACAGTAATAAAAAAGAATATTTAGGCAAGAGCTTAGTGCAAAAGTTAGTGATATAGAGCAGGAACAGTAGTAGCCAAAACTTCTGTTCATTCTGCCCAAGGTTTTCTTCATAATTTAATCTGTATAATGATTTTGTTTTTAGAATACTGACACAAGGCATTCATTATAAACCACAAATATATCTGTGAATTAACCAGTTTGTGTCACTTTTCATAAATTTGAAGACTACAGTTTGTAGAATTTTGGATAGATAGATAAATAGATAGCACATTTTTAATGTGGTACTATCACTTCCACCCTCCTAGAGGGTGAAAATTGTACTTAGAGGAGTAAAAATATTATTATTTAAATTTAATTAGTAAAATACATAAAGTATATGAATATACAATATATTTGTGGTATTAAAATTTCATAGGCTATTAGGAAAAATATCTAAAAAGCCTCCTTAGGGAGGTGTATTAGTTAGCCAAAGGGATGCTTATGCAAAATACCAGATATTTGTTGGTTTTTATAAAGGATATTTATTTGGAGTAGGAACTTACAGATACCAGGCCATAAGCATAAGTTACTTCCCTCACCAAAGTCTATTTTCACGTGTTGGAACAAGATGGCTGCCAATGTCTGTGAGAGTTCAGGCTTCCTGGGTTCCTCTCTTCCTGGGTCTTGCTTCTCTCTGGGTTCAGGGTTCTTTCTTTCCCAAGGCTTGCTTCTTCCTTGGCTCAGGCTTCCTCTCTTCCTGGGGCTGAATTCTCTTTCCTCTGTGAATTTACTTCCTGGGACTCCAGCTTAAGGTAGCATCAAACTCCAACATCAAAACTCCAACATCAAAAACCATCAACCTTGTCCTTTGCCATGCCTTTTATCTGTGAGTCCCCACCCACCAAAGGGTGGGGACACAATACCCTAATGACATGACCCAATCAAAGCCCTAATCATAATTTAATTGTGCCCAGGTACAGACCAGATTACAACATAATCCAATATCTATTTTTGGAATTCACAACCAAATCAAACTGCTACAGGAGGAGATAATTTTTATATGTTGATAGATACAGAATAAGACAGAGAGTGAAAGTAAGAGGTTGGGGCAGGATGTGGCATACACATTCAGATGATAAAGTATGTAAGTATGGATACTTAATTATTTTGTCATTTCCTTATTCTTTGGTGTGGTAGTTTGAAATTTGTAATGCCAGAAAATATTATGTTTTTGAACTAATCCATTTCTTGCAGGGAGGGGGTCTTTGATTGCATTAAATTCAATTAAGGGACCTTTGATTATATCACTTGATTAAATTGCTTTAGGGCTTTTGAGTGGACTATGTCAGTGAGGTATGACCCAGTTTGCAATTCTGCCCACTTCCTAAGCCTTATATAAAAGCCTTATATAAAGAGGAGAGACACAGTAAAGGGAGCTCTGCTATTTTGATCTGGCACTGTGAGAGAGAGAACAGAAAGACAGAGAAGCCCTAACAGACACAAGGAGATGAGGCCCAGAGAAAGATGTCTAACCACCCACAGCTGAGCTCCAGGAGAAAGCAGGAGACTGGGAGACCCATCATCTTAACTCACCATGTGGCATGACTCCAGGATCTGCTAGCTGCTGCCCTTTGGTGAGAAAGCATCTCTGAGACATTCTCTCAGTCTCAGAACTATAAGATTTTCCCCTAATAAATTCCCATTATAAAAGTCAACACATTTCTCATATGTTGCATTGGCAGTCCTTTAACAAACTCATGCACTTAGGATGTATTAATTTAGGGGCTCAAGTGGCATATGAATTTTCCTTGAACCCTGAGGAATAGTTAAAGATTAAACCAACCTTGTGTTTTGAGATAGGGTTTCACTTGCTATGGATTCATGCTGTGATGTGAGTGAACTATGCTTATCTATTGTGAGAGAATATCAGAAGTATTGGGTTTGAGAAGGGAAGAAGTACCTTTGAGGGAAATAGGAAGGAAAAAGGAGGTCAGAAGATGTAATGAAGATAAAAGTGAAGATTACTAAAGGGAAGGCCCAGGAGCCCTGGAGCTGAAATGAGAAAAAATGTCCCAAATGAGAGATCTGCTGCCCATTAAGAGTGTAATTATGATAATTGCTCTTACGAAACTTTTCTTATGAATACAAAACTTAGCCTAGTATATTTATTGCCAAAGAGATACCTCCTGAAAGCCTCCTTAGGTCAAATGTGGCCTCTCTATAAGCCAAACTCAACATATAAACTACCTACTTTCCCCAGGCATGGGACATGATTCCCGGGGATGAGTCTCCCTGGCATTGAGGGATTATTACCAAGTGCCAGATGGCATTTCATTTGGAGAAAGCCCTTGACCACAAGGGGAAATATTAAATGCAAAAGAGGTTTTATGATTAAGAGATTTCAAAGTGAGTCAGGAGGTCATTTCAGAGGTTCCAGTTATGCACATCTCAGTAGGATCTCATTTACTGCGACAATAAACAATGTCTCAAACGGTGGTCCTCTTGAGGGCTCTAGAGTCATCTAGACACTATAAGCTGGGCAGACAAGCTCAGGAATTTTGTACCCTGTCGGTGGACCTTACTGTGGAATTTATGCTCCCCAGTGTAACAGAGTTAGACTATAGTTTCCCTACAATGGTTCTTCTGCCCCTTTTATTTGAACCTATAATCAACACTATAATTGATAAATATATATCTCACAGACTTAAATCTTTGGTCTCTTCATATGCCAGTTGAGCCCTTAATCTCAGCAGAGTTACAACACCTACTCTCCAGTTCACTGGACTCATCCAGGACAACCAACAAAGAGATGATGATGGACAATGCCCATCCCCAGAAACAGAGTGTCTGCAACTATGAGCAAGATAGTTCCATCCATTGACTCATAGGATCTAAGATCCCTGTCAATTATAAATAGAGTGGGCATCACCAATCCCAAATCCTCAAGATTGGGAAATGAACAATGGACTAAAGTAGACATTATTATCCTATTTTAGAATTATTATTATTCTAGCAATGGGAGAATTTTTCATTGATACAAAGGATTGCCCACCAGAGGTTCTAAGGGGAGGGAGAGGGAATAATAGATATAACATTGGAGGCACTTTCCAGACATTGGAATTGTCCTGCATGGCATTGCAATGATGAATATAGGCTGTAGCAGTTTGATATAGTTATGAATTCCAAAAATAGATATTGGATTATGTTTGTAATCTGGTCTATTATTGGGCATGATTGAGTTATGATTAGTGCTTTGATTAGGCCACATGATTAGGGCATTGAATCCCCACCTCTTGGTGGGTGGGAACTCACAGATAAAAGGCATGGCAAAAGACAGTCTTGGAGCTTTTGATGTGAGGGTTTTTGATGTTGGAGTTTTGCCATCAGCAGCCATCTTACTCCAACACATGAAAATAGATTTTGGTGAGGGAAGTAACCTATGCTTTATGGCCTGGTATCTGTAAGCTCTGATGGAAGTAACTTATGCCTTATGGCCTGGTATCTGTAAGCTCCTACCCCAAATAAATACCCTTTATAAAAACCAACCCTTTTCTGGTATTTTGCATCAGCACCCCTTTGGCTGACAAATTGCTTATCCTATTTCACACAGGGTATTTTATTTGCTTGACAATCTCTTCCTTTTTCCTTAACCTGGTGAGTTCTTACTTTTTCTTCAGGAGCCAGCTCAGATGTCTCTCTATAAGACATTCCTAGGCTTCCACAATGAACCCTAATCTTTCACTAATCTCTGCTCACTTTGCAAGTATCACTTAAGACAACACAGATCACATCTCATTATCATTGTTTTTGCCCATAGAGAATGACCTCCTTAATTAATCAACTGGCTTTTATTCATCTCGAATTGTTTTTCGGCTACTACATATTTTGCACATAATAGAGTAATAAGATGTGTTCCACTTGTCCCTAAACAAGCTAAATTAATTATGGGAAGGGGGACTAATGTTTAGACCAACCTACCTAACCTATCCAGATTAGTCAATTGAATTGAGAACTCTCGACCCCTAGATCTTAAAGAAAGGAGATATGTATTTTCTGCGCTGTACAGACAGTATAGAAAATAGGGGTAATAATTCATTGCCCCTCTCAAGACAGGATATAGCCACAGTTTGGGAATTTTTCTGTAGGATAAATATAGCTGGTGATGGATCCAATACCAGTACTTTCTTTTGGACTATGTAATGACTGTTACTGGCTCCTATTTTAGTTTCCTTGACTGCTTAAGCAAATACCATACAATGGGTTAGCTTAAACAATAGGAAATTATTAGCTTAAGGTTTTGAGGCTAAGGAAAAGTCCAAATCAAGATGTTGTCAAGGCAACCCTCTCTTCCCAAACACTGTCCTTCGGGGGCTGGCTACCAGTGATTCTTGGTCCTTGACTCCTCTGTCACATGGCAATGCACATGACAGCCTCTCTTAGCCTCTCAGTTCTTTTCTGGGTTCCACTGAATTTCAGTTTCTTGTTTCCATGACTATCTCTCTATCTACCTAATTTCATTATGCTTAGAAAGGACTCAGTAAAAGGATTAAGACTCCTGATGGGGTTGAGAATCATTTTAACTAAAGTAGCCTCATCAGAAGGTCCTACTTATACTGGATTCACACTCTCTGGAATGGAATAAGTTTAAGAACATGTTCATGGCAGCGGACTTGGCCCAGTGGTTAGGGCATCCGTCTACCACATGGGAGGTCTGTGGTTCAAACCCTGGGCCTCCTTGACCCGTGTGGAGCTGGCCCATGCACAGTGCTAATGCACGCAAGGAGTGCCCTGCCACGCAGGGGTGTCCCCCATGAAGGGGAGCCCCACACGCAAGGAGTGTGCCCCATAAGGAGAGCTGCCTAGCACGAAAGAAAGGAGTGCCCAGGAATGGTGCCACACACACGGAGAGCTGACACAACAAGATGATGCAACAAAAAGAAACACAGATTCCTGTGCCACTGACAACAAAAGCAGACAAAGAAGATGCAGCAAATAGACACAGAGAACAGACAACTGGGGTGGGGGTGGGGGTGGGGGGGGTAAGGGAGAGAAATAAATAAATAAATCTTGAAAAAAAAAAGAACATGTTCATCTGGGGTACATGGTTTTAAACTACTACACCCCAATTTTAAATTAAACATTTAAAAGTAATAACTTAAAAATCTGATTGATTTCAAAGTTTTGTCTGTATGGCAGTGTCCTGTATACTGGGATTAGAGTTGATTTTCTTCTTGCACCTACTAATGTCATCAACTATGGGCACGTGATCTTCACTGGATTTTTTCTTCAATTTTTCAATATCATAAGTGAGAGATTATTCATAATCAACTTATTTACTTTAAAGGTCAGTTGTAAAATATATTCTTTTTTATTGATTAATTTGCTTAACTGAGCTTGGTGAAGCGAAGTCTAGAAAGACAAAGAACTAAAATGTTCTTGCATTTCTTAGGAATATTCTTAGGAGTATAATATTGTTACTTGTTTTCTTTTGTACAAACCTATTTGTTTTATTTTCTTTATCCAAAAATAAAAATCACAAGTGAATATATGGAGTTTCCTTACAATACATAAATATGTAGCACCAATATAAAATTAAGCATGTGAAAGATAAACAAGGAATTTGGGATAATAGTCACAGCTGGGGAAGAATTGAAGGGAATATAATCTCTGTTGGTTACAGAGAGGTTCACAAATATACTTGTAATTTTCTTTCTTTAAATGTAGATCTGAGCCAATGTTAATACATAATAAAGCTGAATGATTGGATATACAGGCATTCACTATATTACTATCAATTCTTGTCCATGTACATAAATATTTAACTATAAAAATAAAGTTTTCAATAAAAGAAATTCCCTAGAGAATGCACTTTGTCCAGTACTGATACTTTACTTGTCTATACAATGCCATTACCCAGCTTCTTTTGAGCTAACAGATCTCTATTTTTTTCACTCTCTTCTCAGCAATTTTATCTTTCAAGGTAGGCAGAGTCTCTTATCAGCCCCAGGGAATAAATCTGATCTTTTCCTTATCCACGATTTTCATAGGCAAGTGCCAGCAATGCAATTTTCACAATGAGACAGAAGGAACATCATTTGAGATCGTGGGAAAGATTTTTAAATTTTAAATGAAGACACATGAAGAGAATCATCTTATTGTTGTTTGCATGTGATTCCTAGAACTGCTACAGCCATCCTGGTACCATGAGGGAGCCCAGTCTTAATGGTAAGTGAGTAAATGGAGAAGTTAGAGCTGAAAAATTGAGGTGGTATGGGGGGAGGTGGAGGTGGGACCTGGGTCCATAATGATATTATTGAATTAACTAACCATATAACCCCTATCTCAATACTTCTTGTTAGGTGAGGTGACAAATATTCCTATTTTTAAAACTTTTATTTTCATTGAGATAGCATAATCCTATCTTAAATGATACATACTTGTTTGTTGATTTTTCTTCTAATGGCTTGTTTACTTAGGATAAATTTCAAGGTGTTGAGTTATTCCTTTTTTTAATTCCCTCCCCCCTTGAGGCTTGCTTGCTGTCTGCTTTCTGTGACCATTTCCTGTGCGTTCTTTCTATGTCTATATTTACTTATTTATTTCCTTCCCCCCTTGTGGCTTGGTTGTTGTCTGCTGTCTATGTCCATTCACTGGGCACTCTTCTGCGTTTTTTTTACTTGTGTCCTTTTTTGTTGAGTCACCTTGCTGAGTCGGCTCTCCGTGGCACTTGCCGGCTGGGCTGCACTCCGCAGCACTTGTGGGCCAGGCAGCTCTCCAAGGTATGTGGGTGAGCCCGCCTTCACAAGGATTCCCCGGAATGGGAACCCAGGGCCTCCCATATGGTAGATGGGAGCCCAACTGATTGAGCCACAGCTGTTTCCCTAGAGTTATTACTTTTGATTGTGTTTGCAATATATTTTTAATTACTTTCCAGTATAATAATTTTTAAATCCAACTACCGAATTAAATGAAAAGGCTGAATGATGATGATGATAATAATAATATAGGCAACAAACCACTTTAAAATCTGTTGAAAGATACTGATCTTCTTTTGAGGAAAAAAATGCATTACAGTTAGGCTGGACTCACAATATTGTCTATAATTTCAGGGGTCCATACGTCCCTTCCCTGGAGTCCTAAGGGATTGCATATGTTAACTAAATTCCATACAGTTTAAAAAATATATATATCTTTCCTATCCCAGCAGCTGTTTAAAGGGCTTTTAAATTAATGTAATAATACTACTCCCCAAAATCAAAACCATTTTCTCTTCTGTCCTGGTTTTCTTTTACATTTCTTTAACCTTTCCAATAAAAAAATGGCTTATGTGGATACTGATCTTAGTGTTCTTTCCACTCTTATCATTCTGTATTGAGGAAGGCAGCCCTGTAATAGCTGGCAAATACCATGCTTTTTTAATTATCATTTGGAAATTGTTGCGAACAGAGCACATAAAGGAGCCACTGATCTTCAGAGCTATTAATGCTGGTTTAAATAGGCTGTGTGGGCCCCTACAGCAAATTTGTTTGTTTTGAAGCTTTCACATCGTAAGGAACCCAGGTCAGCCTTCCCCGTTGCCATGGCAATATCCAAGTCTTCTTGTGTATGTGATGGGTAGACGACTGAAACATTAGCCTAGTCCAAAGTTTTGCTTGGATAAAGAAAACAAAACACAACAAAAAAGTGTGTATTTGTGAAAATTAAACCAATCCTGTCTCCTTGAAGTCCTTTAAACAACGTCATTATATAGGCATTCTCATCCTTACTTCCACACATTTACTCCCATGCAATAATATTGATAAAATATATGGGATTAAACAATGCTAAACACTTTACACATGTGATTTCATTTAATTTAGTAATTTAAACAACCCTATGAGTTAGGACCTACTCTTATTTTACATATGAGGAATTGTAATTCACAGACACTAACTTGCCCAAGTTCACATCATTATATACAGCAAAACCAAGATTCAAATCCTGATTGATGGTATACTGATATTTACTTCCATATTTAAATATGTATACTATGTGTGTGTACATTCTACATCTTATGTCTAATAAATTTAATGTGTGTTTGCATGCTTTTTCCTCTCTTCCTCTCTACCTGCTTTGTTCTTTATCTTGCCCTTTCTTTTCCACCTCATATTGCATATCAAAACCTGTTTCTATACTTGCAAATGGATCTCCAACTTCAACATGTACATTTGTAATTAAGTTACTCTTTAAATTTCTTTGGATAGTTTTATCTCATAGGCTATAAGGAAATAATAGGGGAAAGATTACTCTGACAATCCTTAAATACCATAAACAAAGTCTACCCCAGAATAAAGAGACCCATTTTTCCTTCTAATTTATAATCTATAGCCATAACCCATATAAGCATTGTAGTTTAAAAACTTAAACACTGAAATTTTAGCATACTAAATTTATGTGTAATAATATATAAAGATGTCTTTACTGTGATTTTCCATCAGGGGTCAGAATGAATCTGTTTATCTTTTTGTCATTGAATTCAAACTTGATGAGAAATTTCTTCATAAGCACAAATCGTTCCCTTTCATACTTTTTCTTTCATAAAATATTCAGATTATTAAAGGGGATTCGTATTCATATTGTTCAGTTTCAGATTAGTGAAGGAAGTTCTGGTTCACATAAACAATTAAAATGCTACACCAACGGATCCTAAATACCAGCAGCCCCCACAAGCTACCTCTATCCAACTGTGAATGGACCTCAGAAAGATTGAATTGCTGCTTGAAGACTTTATCTCTGCTCTTTACCATACCTTTTGCACAATTTAGGAGAGATGATTCCTAGAGTAAGGGAATACATATTTCTTTCTACTTCTCATTATTTTGTCATTTAAACAAATGCCACCAAATATGCCTTCTTTTAAGAAAAAGAAAAAGTTAGTGGTAATTTCCCTTCATTTTCCTGTATATTTCTTATCTCCTACATACATTCAGGTTTCAGAGGAGAAATTGTCATCTCTCTTCTCTAACTCACACAACACAAAGCCAGAAATAATGGTATTTTCTGCTTCGATGCAAACCAATCATTTATCTGGACACCGATGAAAGAATTTAATTTGCTCAACTAGTCAGCATTCTGCCTCTGTTAAAAAAATCCCAAAAGCATACTTGGACTTTTCTTTTAACTCAAGTTTCTCCCCCAGCTCCCTTCCATATCCCACCTCCTCAAGCTTTCCCAAAGGAGAAATAGTTGCCAACCCCTCCCCTTCATTCTCCTTTAGGCTATTATTCTGTGTTCTAGTTACCACCAGCACTGTTTCCCAAACCTAAGGACTCATATTTGCCTAAAATAAATAATAATCAGAGGAAACAGACAACTAGCTTGTTTTTGCTACCTTTTATAAGAGAATGAGGTAATGCTGACCTATTCAGCAAATGCCGTAACTGGCTGACAGACATTTAGAGAATCTCAGTGGTGAGAGATGAGGAATGTCCCAGCTAGGCCTGGCAGCAGAGTCCAGACTAACACACAAGAGGCTTTTTAAAGGCACAGTGGGAAGAATTTTTAATGTTTCCATTCAGAGGGGGATTTAACTGCTCATTGACAAACCATCTAGATATTTTGTTATGCTTGGAGCTAGAATGTGTCTTTTCTTTCTTGGAACCTTACATTATTCTGCATTGCTATGAATAGGATCAATACTATTAAATCTCATTTTGTTCTAGTGGAATGTCTTATTTTCTACCCTGATTAGAAAGAAAGAAAAAGAGAATTCAAAGATATTGAAGGAGTACATCGAAATGAACTAGTGTCAATTTAGACAAGGAAAAGAGCCCTGGAGAAGAGTACAGAAATGAAGAACATGAGTAAAAGAAATTGAAAGGGCTAAAAGACAAATAGTAATATGGGCAACAGAAAGTCAAGGGATAAAATGGACAAAGTAAGTAATGCCTTTATAGTCGTAACATTGAATGTTAATAGATTGAACTCCCCAGTTAAAAGACATAGACTGATAGAATGAATTTTAAAAAACATGAGCCACCTATTTTTTGTCTACAAGAGACCCATCTTAGATGTAAAGGGCACAATTAGGCTGAAAGTGAAAAGTTAGAATAAGTTATTCCACACTAATAGCAATAAAAAGAGAGTAGGTATAGTGATGATAATATTGGATAAAATAGATTTTAAAGGCAAAATTGTTAGAAGAGATGCAGAAGATTACTGTGTATTAATAAAAGGCAGGTTCACCAAGAAGAAATAATAATAAATATTTATGCATCTAACATAGGTGTCCAAAAATTCATGAGACACACTCTAGCAAAACATCTCTACAATACTAGTTGGAGATTTCAGCCTAGATCTAATGACATTTATAGAGCATTACATCACCAAACAGCAGGATATCCATTCTTCTTGAATACTCATAGATCTTTCTCCATTATAGACCATATGTTGGGACATAAGTCAGAACTAAAAGTTGGTACTTCAAGAAGATCAACAAAATTGATAAACCCTTAACTAGATTAACAAAGGAAAATAGACAATGAAGATAAATAAAATCAGAAATGAGAAAGGTGACATTATCTCTGACCCAGTAGTAATAAAAAAGATCATAGGAGGATACTATGAACAACTGTATGCTAATAAGTTAGACAAGGTTGATGATATGCAGAAATTTCTGCAAACATATGAACAAACCACACCAACTCTATAAGAAATAGAAGACCTCAACAAACCAATCACAAGTAAAGAAATTGAAAAAGTAATCAAAAACCTTCCCAAAATGAAAAGTTCAGGACCAGGTGACTTCACAGGTGAATTCTACAAATTATTTAAAGAGATCTAATACCAGTCTTGCTCAAACTCTTCCAAAATTTGAACAGGCAGGAAAGTTACCAAACTCATTCTATGAAGCTAATGTCACCCTAATACCAAAGTCAAGTAAAGACATTATGATAAGGGAAGTAGACTTGACCTAATGGATAGGGCGTCCATCTACCACATGGGAGGTCCATGATTCAAATCCCGGGCCTCCTTGACCCGTGTGGAGCTGGCCCATGTGCAGTGCTGATGCACGCAAGGAGTGCTGTGCCACGCAAAGGTGTTCCCCCCCCCCCGCAGAGGGGAGCCCCACATGCAAGGAGTGCGTCCAGTAAGGAGAGCCGCCCAGTGGGAAAGAAAGTGCAACCTGCCCAAGGATGGCGCCGCACACATGGAGAGCTGATGCAGCAAGATGATGCAACAAAAAGAGACACAGATTCCTGTGCCGCTGACAACAGAAGCAGACAAAAGAACACGCAGTGAATGAACACAGAGAACAGACAACTGGGGTGGGGGGAACAGGGGGGAAGGAAGGGGAGAGAAATAAATAAAAATAAATCTTTAAAAGAAGACATTATGATAAAAAGAAAATTACAGACCAATTTCTTTAATGAATATATGGATGCAAAAATCATCAATTACATACCTAATAATCAAATTCAAAAACACACCAAAAAAAGTATGCAACATGATCAAGTGAGCTTTATACCAAGTATGCAACATAAGAAAATCAATCAGTATAATATACCACATTAACAAGTTGAAGAACTATCACATGATCATTTCAATAAATGAATAAAAGTCATTTGAAAAAATACAACATCCTTTCTTGATAAAAACACTCTGAAAGATAAGAATGGAAGGAACTTTCTCAATATAATAAAGTGCATATATGAAAAACCCACAGCTAACTGTACTTAATGGTGAAAGAATGAAAACTTTCCCACTGAGGTCAGGAACAAAACATTCTTCCCACTGTTTTTCAATATCATGCTAGAAGTTCTAGCTAGAGCAATTGGGCAAGAAAAAGATATAATAGACACCCAAATAGGAAAAGAAGAAGTAAAACTTTTGTCAATCACTGATGATATGATCTTATGCTTAGAAAGTCCAACAATATTATTAGAATTTATAGACAATTTTAGCAATGTAGTCAGATACAAGATTAATATGCAAAAATCAATATAATTTCTCTACATTACTAATGAGCAATATGAGGAGGAAGTCAGAAAAAAATTCCATTTACAATAGTGACTAAAAGAATTAAATTTAACCAAGGACTTAAGGCCCTGTATTCAGAAAAGCATAAAACATTGTTAAAATAACCAATCATGATCTAAGTAAATGGAAAGATATTCCATGTTTGTGGGTTGGAAGACAAAAATATCATTAAGATGTCAGTTCTCCCCCAACTGCTCTACAGATTTAATGCAATCCTGATAAAATACCAATATCTTTCTTTGTAGAATTGGAAAAGCCAATTATCAAACTTATCTGGAAGGGGAAAAGCCCCCAAATAGCCAAAGATATATTTAAAAAGAAGAACAAAGGTGGACTCTCACATTCAGGCTTTAAAGCATATTATCTAGCCATGATGGTAAAAACAGCATGGGAGACATAAGGATAGACAAATTGACCAATGGAACCAAATTGAGGACCCTGAAATAGAGCCTCATATCTATGGTTAGATAATTTTTTGCAAGGCAGTCAAGTGCACTCAGCTAGGTCAGAACAGTCTGTTCAAGAAATGGTGCTGGGAGAAGTAAATATCCATATCCAAAAGAAAGGGAACCCCTATCTCACACATTATACAAAAATAATTCAAAATGGATCAAGGACCTAAATATTAAAACTAGAAGCATAAAACCCTGAAATGAAAATATAGGGAAACATCTTCAAGCTCTTGTACTTTTGGTGGTTTCTTGGACCTTACACCCATAGGACAAGCAACAAAAGAAAAAAGTAGATAAATAGGATTACCTCAAAATTAAGTACTTTTGTTCTTCAAATGAATTTGTCAAGAAAAGTAAAAAGGCAACCTACTCAATGGGAAAAACGTCTTCAGACTCCATAGATCTGATAAGGGATTGATCTCCATGTTATATAAAGAGATCATACAACTTAATATCAGAATGACAAGCAACTCCATTAAAAAATGGGCAAAAGAATTGAATAGATATTTTTCTGAAGTGGAAATACAAATGGCATATGAAGAGATGTTTAACACCACTAGATATAAGGGAAATGCAGATCAAAATACAATGAGATATTTCACACCATACAGAATGGCCATTATAAAAAGAAAAAACAGAAAACTTCAAGTGCTGGAGAGAACGTGGAGAAATAGGAACTCTCCTTCCTTGTTGGTTGAACTGTAAAATGGTGCAGCCTCTGTGGAAGATGATCTGGTGGTTCCTCAAGAAACTAAATATAGAACTTCCATATAGTACAGCAATCCTGCTAATAGGGATATATTCAGAAGAACTGAAAGCAAGGTTGTGAACAGATATTTGCAGACTGATGTTCATAGTCACATTATTCTCAATTGCTAGAAGATAAAAACAGGCTAAATATCTGTTAACCTATGAATGAATAAACAAGGAATAGTATATGCATACAATGGAATATTACTCAGCTATAATGATAAATTGATTATGGAAGCACATGACAACATGGAGAAACCTTTAGAATATTGTGCTGAGAGAAAAAATCCAGAAAAGATCAACAAAGAAGACCAGACTATGGACATACAAGACAAAGACTTTGAAGAAATGATTTTCAATATGCTCAAAGAGATGAAGGAAAATACAGAGAAAAAACTAATGGATATTAGGAAATTTTTAATTTTTAAAAATTTTATCTCACTAAAAAGAAAAAAATTTATTAAGGAATTAAACAGAACTACTGGCATTGAAAACAACAATAAATGTAATGAAAAATTCTGGAGGGTTTCAACAGCATGTTGGAGCTGGCAGAAAAAAGTATCAGTGAACTGGAAGACAAGCTAATTAAAATGAGTCTGGCTGATGACAAAAAAGAAAAAAATAGAAAAAAGGTAAAAATAGCATAAGAGACTTGTAGGAAACCATCACTGTGTCAATATACACATTACAGGAGACCCAATGGGAGAAGGATGAAAGGAACAGAAAATATTCAAAGAAATAATAATCTAAAACTTCCCAAATTGCAAAACATATGTACATTTACATCCTGATGAACACCAAAGAAACTTGAAGGGAAGTACATCCAGACACATGGTGTTCAAACTGTCTAATATAAAGGACAAGAAGAGCATGATGAATGCTGCAAGTTAAAAGCAATGTATTTGTTCATGGGAGTCCCAATTAGAATAAGTGCCAATTTCTCAGCAGAAACCATGGAGACTAGAAGGCAATGGGTACTGAGAGAAACAATCAACAGTGAAGGACATAATATTTTGTGAGACAGTCTTTCAAAAAATAAGAAAAAATTTAATATATTACTAATAAAAACTGAGAGAGATCATTATCTCTAGACCTGTCATAAAAGAAATGCTAAAGGGAAGTTTTATAACTGAATAAAAGACACTAGACTGTGGGTCAAAGTGGCATAAGGAAATAAAGACCTTTAGCAAGGATACCTGTGATGGTTAGGCTAATGTGTCAACTCGGCTAGGTAATTGTGCCCACTTGTTTGATCAAGTAAGCACTGGACTAATTATAATTCAGGGACATTTTTTACTTTAATCATCAGTGAGTTGATTGCATAGATGGCTGATCACATCTACATTCAATGAAGGAGATTGCTGTCACAATGAGTGACTTTTTATCCAATCAATTGAATGCCTTAAAAGGGGAAGTGATTTCAGCATTCAGAAAGAATTTTCCAGTTTAACTCTGGACAGCCACTGTCTCCTGGGACCTCTTCAGATATCTATACCAGAACCCCTGGTTTGCAGCCTGCCTGTGGAATTTGGCCTTGTCCATCCTCACAGTCATGTGAGCAAATTTTATAAAATCTCATACTATTTACAGGTATCTCCTGTCAATTGTTTCCCTAGAGAATCCTGACTAATACAATACCCATATTTGGTAACTATAAATGGCAGGGCTATTGGATCGCATTTTTTGCTATGTAAATCCACTTCTTAACTCTTAAAGGGGCTAATATGCTAATAAATAAAAATAATGATAAATCTATGGTTTGGGTATAAAATTTCCAAAGTTATAATCTGTAACAACTATAGGAAAAAGGGGGTGAGATGGAGGAATTGAGGAAAAGTGTATGTGTATGCTATTAGTGGTAGGTTGATATCAAATAAAACTGATTGTTATATATTTTGGATGTTGAGTTTAACATCACGGTAAATGTGAAGAAAATATATGAAAAAAATATATATATCCAGAAAGAAATGAAAAGGAAATCAGTATAGTAGAATACAAATGAGAGAGAGGGGGAGAGAGAGAGAGAGAGAGAGAGAAGAAAATAGGCTTTAATGTAAGACTTGAAGGCAAAAAAGGTAAAATACTAAAAAGCAAAATAGCAGAAAAAAGTCCTGCATTATCATCAGTTATGTTAAATGTAAATTAATAATCTCTCCAGTCAAAAGTTGGAGTCTGGAAAAGGAGATTAAAAAGCAGGATCCAAACAGATGCTATTTATAAGAAGCTCACTTTAAATTCAAAATTATAAGTTGGTTGAAAGTGAAGTGATGGGAAAAAATACACCATGCATGTACCAACCAAAAGAGAGCTGGGGTAATGTATTAGTCAGCCAAAGGGATGCTGATGCAAAATACCAGAAATCTTTTGGCTTTTATAAAGTGCATTTATTTGGGGTAGAAGCTTAGAGTTACCAGACCATAAAGCATAAGTTACTTCCTCCACCAAAGTAATTGCCACATGTTGTGGCAAGATGGCTGCTGATGGCAGCCAAGAGTTCAAGCTTCTTGGGTTCCTCTCTTCCCAGAGCTCTGTTTCTCTCTGGGCTCAGCTGCTGTGCTCTCTCCACAAGGCCAGCTTTAGACTATCAGGTGAATGGCTCTCTCTCTCTCTCTCTCTGGGGCTTCTGCCTTGTCTAATAAGCCATTTGTATTCCTCTGTGTTCTTCTGTGTGTTCACTTCCCTGAGCTCCAGCTCAAAACTCCAACCTATTCCTGTGCTTTGTGATTTTCTTTTTTGAGTCCCCATCCACCAAAGGGGTGGGCATGCAATGTCCTATTAATGTGGTCCAATCAAAGCCTTAATCATTATTTTAAAAAGTGAAACATCTGAATCCAGTATAATCTAATATGCATGGAGGAACAGACCTCTTAGCAAACATAATCCAATATCTATTTTTGAATTGCATAAAAAATATCAAACTGCCACATATAGCCAAACTAAGAACAGATAAAGTAGATGTACTAGTCAGTCAAAGTGGTGCTGATGCAAAATACCAGAAGTTGGCCATGAAGAATAAATTACTCCCCTCACCAAAGTGTATTTTCACATGTTGGAGCAAGATGGCTGTCAATGTCTGCCAGGGTCCAGGCTTCCTTGGTTCCTCCCTTTTAGGGTCCTTTTTAGGGTCTTTCTTCTCTCTGGGTTCAGGGTTCCTCTGTTCCCAGGATTTGCTTCTTCCTGGCCTCAGGATTCCCCTTTTCCTGGGACTTACTTCTGTTTCCACTGTGAGCATACTTCCTGGAGCTCCAGCTTAAGGCTCCAGCGTCAAACTCCAACATCAAAAACCCCAACATCAAAAACCCTCAACTCTGTCCTTTGCCATGCCTTTTATCTGTGAGTTCCCTCCCACAAAAGGGTAGGGACTCAATGCTCTAATGACACGGTCCAATCAAAGCCCTAATCATAGCTTAATCACTCCCAGGTACTGACCAGCTTACAAACATAATCCAATATCTATTTTTGGAATTCATAACCATATCAAACTGCTACAGTGGACTTTTAGTTAAAAGAGTTGTAAAGGAAAAAGAAAGATATTATATACTGATAAAAGTGTCAATTCAAAAGAAAACATAACAATTATAAATATATATGAAATAAATATTAGAGCCACAAAATATATGAATCAAATATTGACAGATTTGAAAAAATAAGTGGTTCTATATTAATTTGAGACATTAATACATCACTTTCAATAACTGATAAGACATCTAGGCAAAAGATCATCAAGGAAAAAGAAAACTTTAATGATATTCTAAACCAACTAGAAATATAGGTATATAAAGAACACTTCACCAAATAGGAGTAGAATATACGTTCTTTTCTAGTGCGCATGGATCATTCTCAGGATTGACCATATGTTAGGTCACTTATCAAGAGTCAATAAATTTAAAAATATTGAAATCATGCAATGCATCTTCTTCAACTACAATGGCATGAAATTGGAAATCAATAGCAGAAGGAGAAATGAAAATTTCACTAATACAGGAAAATTAATCATGCATGCATGGATAACCAATGGGTAAAGAAGAAATCACAAGGAAAATTAGAATATATCTTGAGGCAAAAAGAAGAGAAACACAACCTACAAAACTTATGGGCTGCCACAAAGGCAATATTGAAGGGGGAAATTTGTAGCATTAACAGCTTTCATTATAAAAGATAAAAATCTCAGAACAGTGACCAACCCTCAAAACTTGAGAATATACAAATTTTTTAAAAAGTGCAAACTAAACACAAAGTAAGCAAAAGGAAGGAAATAACAAAGATTTAAAGAGAGATAAAAGAACTAGAGATTTTTTAAAAAAAGTTTAGAGAATCAACAAAACTAAAAGTTGGTTCTTTGAGAAGATCATCAAAATTGAAAAACTTATAGCTATATTGACAAAGAAAAAAGAGAGGATAGAAATAATGAAAATCAGAAAAGGAAAAGAGGACATTATTACCAACCCCAAAGAAATATAAAAGACCTTATGGAGTTACTATGAGTAACTATATACTAACAAATTATATAACTTAGATGATATGGACAAATTCCTAGAAACACACAAACTACCTACATTAACTCAAGAAGAAATAGAAGATTTTGACAAATCAATAAATAGTAAGTGATTGAATCAGTTTGAATCAGTGATCAAAATCTCCAAACAAAGAAAAGCCCAGAACCAGATGGTTTCACAGGTAAATTTTAGCAAACATTCTGAGAAAAATTAACACTGATCCTGCTCAACCTCTTCCACAAAGTTGTAGGGAGTGAACACTCCTTTACTCATTTCATGAAGATGAAAGGACCTCCCTAACAAAGCCAGGAAAAGATACAAGAAAATAAAATTATAGATAAATATCTCTTATGAATATAGATGTGAAAGTCCTCAACAAAATTTTAGCAAACCATATCCAACAGAACATTTAGAAATTCTGCACCATGATCAAATAGGATTTATCCTGGGTGTGCAGGGGTGGTTCAACATAAGAAAATCAATTAATATAGTCTATCATATTAACAAAGTGAAGTAAGAAACCACATGATAATCCCAATTGATGCTGTAAAGGTATTTGACATAATACAAAACTCCTTCTTATAAAAACACTTAGAAAACTAGGAATACAAGGAAACTTCAACATCATAAGGATCATATATGAAAAACTTGCAGATAACAGCATATTCAATGGTAAAAGATTGAAAACACCCCCTAAGATCAGGAAAAAGACAAAGATGCCCACTGTCACCACTGCTATTCAACTTTGTAATGAAAGTTCTCATCAGAGACATTATACAAGTAAAAAAGAAAGAAGTTATCCAAATTTGAAAGGAAGAAGTAAAATGTTCCCTATTTGCAGATGACATGATCCTATATGAAGAAAATTCTGAAAAATCCACACAAAGCACCCAGAGCTAATAAATGAATTTAGCAAAGTGGTAGGATACAAGATAAACACCCCAAAATCAGTAGTGTTTCTATACACTAGTAATGAACAATTAGAAGATGAAATGAAGGAAAATTTTCCATTTAAAATAGCAGCAAAAATAATCAATATTTAGGAATAAATCTAAAAAAAATAATACAATGGACTTGCATGCAGAAAACTACAAAATAATGCTTAAAGAAATAAAAGAAGAGCTAAATAAAGAGACTACATGTTCATGACTGGAAGGTTAATTATTGTTAAGATTTAAATTTTACCCAGAGTGATTTACATATTCAATGCAATTCCAATAAAATTTACAAAAGTCTTCTTTGCAAATATGGAAAAGTCAAATTTATATGGAAGGGTAAGAGACCCCAAATAGCCAATGCCATTCTGAAAAAGAATAAAATTTGAGGACTCACACTTCCTAATCTTAGCAATTATTACAAAGCCACAATAATCAAAATAGCATGGTATTGGCACAAGGACAGACATATAGATCAATGGAATTGAATTGAGTTCAGAAATCAACCCTCATATTTGGGCCATATGAGTTGGCAATCCCATTCCTAGGTATATTTTCAAAAGAATTGAAACCAGGAACTCAAGTAGATATTTGCACTCCGATGTTCATAGTGGTGTTATTCACAATGGCCAAAAGTTGGAAGCAATCCAAGTGTCCATAACCTGATGAACTGATTTTAAAAAATGTGGTATATCCACACAATGGAATATTATTTGGCCATAAAATGAATAAATTTCTGACTTATGCAACAACATGGATGAACCTTGGAAATATCATGTTAAGTGTAATTATCCAGATTCAAGATGATAACTATTGTATGGTCTCACTGATAATGAAATAATTTGCAGAAGCAAATATGTAGAGTCAGAATCTAGAATATAGGTGACCAGGAAATTGGGTAGGGATATTTAATAGTATTGTGGCAGCAGAGAGAAGTTGGTGATCACAGTGTTGAAGGCCAGGACACGAGAATTCTCTGAGACGGAAGATTTATTATGACTGGCCAGGCCCAGTGGACTTTTGTCCAAAAACCAAGCCCTGAGCAAGATTTCCAGGACCTTTTTATGCAGAGGATTTAGGATCAGGGGTCAAGTAGCACTTCTGGCATGAAAAGGACTTTCTTTCTTCATTTCTTAGGGTTTGTTTGGATACCAGGTAAACTTAAATTAACATTCCACCCACATTCCATCTGGATGTAAGATTAAATACACATTCAGTCTACATCCTTCCTGAATAGACAAAGCCTATAGAGTCTATATCACTTAACTGACTTTCTGGAATCTAGGCACACTTGGATACAGAATTAGATAAGCTTGAATACATGCACAGGCCATATTATTCCCCCCTTTGATGAATACTTAAGTTAGTTAAGCTTTGGCATCACAATTTTTGGAGTCATGAGGTTGGCGGCTGTCTGTGTTTTTACTGCATCATTTATTAAAGTGTGTACTTTAGCTATTATTAAGGGGAGGAAGCAGGGAAGTATGATGAGAGTATGGGAGGAGTTCCAGCTGCTCACTGCTTTGACTGTCCATTTTTTCCACTGATCTTTCAAGAGGGTTCAATGATAAAGTCCTTGGGGAATATTTGGGGCCCCTCCTGGCCTCAGGAGGAAGTCCCCTTCTGAGCAGCAGAATCATGGGGAGGGTCTCCCAGCATCCATCCTGGAGGCCACTGATGTCTACATGGACTCCTTATTAGATTTCAGATCCATTCACTGATTTTCTATCTTATTACCCTCCTTTATTTCTTTTTTAAGAGAATTTACAACTTTAATTTTGAATGGGTGTTGAGGGGAGATGATCTTTCTCTTCTGTAGCTACTTCCAGCTGATTAGGGGCACTAGGCTATACCTGACAAGGTGTAAAACTTCTCTTCCTATTTTATCTTGGTTGAAAGAAGATGAACCTGGTGTCCTGGGCAAAGCTGGATGCAGTTTTTATATGGCTAATAAGATATTGATTCTGGAAGAAATAAAACTTAATAGATTTTTTAGATATATGGTTTCATTAAGAGGACACTAAACTACAGAAGTAGAAAAGGCAAGGTGCTTGCAAAGGCTGAATTTTTTCAAAGTTGTTGGGAAAGTTTATTTTCCTTTGAGTTATTTTATGCTGTTGGTTAACTCTAGAAATTGTAATAGACAGCAGAGTTAGATATATATTGCCAAACATTTCTCTTTTCAATTAAGCTACAGATGAAAACAGATAAGTTTTTTTTAAAGGGATGTTTTGGTTTATTTTCCCATTAGCAATAGGCATTTGGGCTAGAGCTAGAGGGACAACTGACTTTGACATAGACACTTCTTAGCATTTTTTTTGAAGAGGTATTTCAGGCTGTCCAGTGGCTGGCATTTGTACATTTCATCAGGTGCCTCTGGTGAACTGGCACTTTTTTTGGCAGCTCCTGGCTTTACTCAGGATTAGTGAAACAAGCTGTACATTCTTTTAACTTTAAGAGCTGTGGGAGTGACCAGAAGTACAGAGTAAAGTTCTTTACATTTTTGGCTTTAATTGAGTAATTCCTGGTAATTTTTGTTACTATTTTTACTAGGTTTTATTTTGAAAATCTGTTTGGCTAAGCTGGTTAAGAGTTTTAAGGCAGAAGTGGATAAGGGGCTCCTCAGGATCTGATTTTGGACCCTCACTGGTAGTAGGGTGGCTGGGTTGAGAGTCTGACACATCCTTATCTGCACTTTAGGGTTCTCTAGTGATTGAGCCTGGTATTTAATTAACTGGCTACCTGTAAGCCACATGTCTTTCACCTGGTGTGGGGTGAAGACTGTGAGAAGTTGCCTGAAGTTAGTTTGGTGTCTTTTTCAATTAAAAGCATTGTTGACCCACTGTTTTCAGGCAATGTGACCATTCCTTTATCTTATAGACATGTTCATTAACTACTCAGAAAATGAAGTTTACCAGGACTTTTAGCATGTTCGATGTCCCTTCTGCATATGATTTAATAGAAATATTACCATAATCATCAGACATATATCTAGGATAGGATATAGGTACAGTACTTAATACTAATTAATGTACTACTCAATGCATAAATTTATCTTTGAGCTGCAATTAATAGCTTCAAGTTTCAGGTTTGTAATATCACACATGTTATCTCTCCATGGGAGCAAGCTATAGTACCAATTGTGTGTAAGTTTTACTCACAGTACGCTGGTATTCATTGCCTCACTTGGTATGTTCTTCATAGAAGCTGCAGCACTGTTTACTCTAGAGAAAAGCTAGGAAAGTAGTTTCCAGTATCCCACCAGCCTGGTGATTGGCACTCTTTGGCACTATGAAACAGTGCCAATCTGGATGGGATATCCATTGTACATTTGACTGTACTGAACCATCATTGACTGCTGCAGAAGTTAGAAACTGCAACACAGTTTGCATTAACTTCAGGAGCACAACCAGAGATGTAGTAGATACCTTTATTGTTTTAGGGGTCAGTGATCAACCTAGGCAATAACTCATATGGAGAGGCCACCTGCAGTGTTTTGAAGGTGTGGTTTGAATGCACAAGAGAGTTTGACAATGTGAACCCTATCTCTTGATTTTTATACACCTTTTAAATATTTCCAATGCAATGTGTTACATATCAAATGAACTTTTTAGTACTTTGATTTTTAGTTCTACACTTCTACCATGAAGATGTTAATTAGCAAGTATTTTACTTCAGCAGTAAAGGAAAAATTACTTTTTCCATTTTTAAAATGAAGACTGAAGATTTGCAATGGAATCAAGGTAACTTTTCATTGCCACCATGTGAATATGCCTATTGAGGTGTCTTCCAGACAGGTTTTATTGCTATGAAATTAGCTTTTACCATTAACTTCAGTTTAGGTTTTTATCTAATAATGGCTTCTTAGAACTAGCCATTTAAATGCTTCAGTTTAGAAGATGCTTTTACAAACTCTTTATAATTAACCACAACTACATAGACAGGTTAATTTACCTTAGACTACAATTAGCAACCAATAGATTTTGCTTTATGCATTTAAGAGAGGGCAGATCTTCATTTCTTTCAATTAATTTCATTAGATATGAACTTGAATTTTTATCATTTTAAAGATTTAATACATATAATTTTATTTTATTAACTTGGTATTTTATAAACCAAAGAGCTAACACCCAAGCTAAATAAATTGAAACTGTTATAGTTTATACAAAGAATGCTTTGTCATTTCTTTATAGGGGGCTAAACCTCTTTTTAATACAAAACTGATTCTTAATTCTTTCTGCTTAGAACAGTTTTAACCTGTTACACCTAGCCCCTCCCTTAGAGTTCTTGCAAAGAGAAGGCCCTGGTGGATGGGTAGGTTAAAGAGCACAGGAAAACCCTTTTCCCCTTTTCAATAGTTGCTATATTTAGATTTTCATATGACTTTTTTTGTCTTTTTTTAGCCTAATTTGGGCTCTAGGAATATTCATCAGATATATAACTGCATATTTAATTTTAACAATTTGAATAGAGCTTTTTAAAGGATTATTTGTTAATTTGATTTTATCATCCTGATGTATGAAGATATACACTGAGCATTTTATGCAGACATGAATAGTTTGACATGGAAACACAACTTAGTTAATTAAAACTTTCATTCTTTTACAGAACAAGTTTAACTGTGAAACAACATTTGAAAGATGTTCTAGAAGGTCTTTTTAAATTTGCACTATGGTCAGGTGGTTTTACACAAGAACTTTGTTTCTTAATTAATGGCATATAACCAAAATGTTCCCAATGCTCTAATACAATTTTCCTTTGCTTCAGAAGTTTATATTTTACTTTGACTTTTAGCAGACTTTGGATGAGCAATACTAATTATATGTGTATTTACTGAGGCTTTTAAAACCTCAGGGGAACTGGTTTCTCTCATGAATTGCCATTTTTAGGAACCCTGACAGTCAAGGTAGATTTCTTTTACTTTCCATTCCTCAGAGATAACAGGATTCCAGCAGCCGCTGGACTGGAAGAGTGAATGTCCAACCTCGAGGGTTAAGAATTCCACCAGGCAGCAATTTAGTTCACACTTGGAGCCATGAAAGAAAGAAGGGTTACTAATACCAGTAGAACAGGAGACAGGGATGTCTCAAATTTGCTTTCCCTGAGCCATAGGGGCAGAAGTTGTTAAGAAATAACTATAAGCACAGGCATGGGGTGAGGTCAGACTTGCAGTAAACATAAACAAAGACAAACTCAGTTTACAATTACCATCACAATAACTGAAGTTTAAGAGCTAGGTGAAGCTAGTTACAAAATAACCATAATTAAAGGTAAAACGAGTTAAAATTACCATTACTATAGCAAGCCCAAGATAGACTTGAAGTAACTATAAACAAAAGTATATTAGTTTAAGATTATCATTATAATAGCTGAAATCTAGGCCACATTTACTCAGTTATAATAATTTCAGTTATTATTCTGCTGTTTTATATATAAAGGCATTTATACAATGATCTTAACTCTTAGTTACTAGAAAGCTTTCATTTAAAATCAATTTGAGCACCTTTATTTATTAACTAAGCAATTAAAACAATTTTATTAGTAACAACTTTGTGAAGTTTCTCATTTTTTTCCAGCAATTAAATAAATTTCACTTGTGATTTATGCATTAAAATCTCTAATATTTTTAGGTTACCTTTTACTGTTATTCAATAATGGTAATTATTAATGTGATTTCAAAATCTGATTTCCTAGGCATAAACAAACTGACAAAATTAAATACAGATTTTAAAGTTGAACATAGAATTAAGCACAGATTAAAAAAGAAGAGAAAATTCTATACCTTTAGCATTTCTAGGAAGTCTTTGATTTTAATCGATGGCATATGAGCTCTTTTTATCTTATAGGCATAACCGAGTTTACACTAATGGAAGTTTAAGGTTTATTTTCCCATTTCTTTAAGGAGACATGATATGAGGTTTCTGGGTTACAGATCTCTATTCTCTTTCTTTATGCTGGTTTAACTGGAATTCAGGATTTTACACCGAGGCTGCTCTTTGGTCATGAGGACTAGCAGTAGGCACAATTTCCTGATTCCTGAGAAGAGACTCTTATGAGTTTTCTGGTATGCCAGAAGCTGTGTTTATTATTTTAGGAAGAATGAAGAAGCACCTGTTGTAGTCAACTGACCTGGTGTTCCAGAGTCTCAGCCTGACCAGAGTTCATCATTTTACATAATTTAATATTACCATCTAGAGGTATGAAAATATATTCTGACACTGAACAAACGGACAAACACAAAAAGAGTTACGGCACACAGACAAAAACATAAAGTTCATTAATTTGACTTACAATTCTTATTCCTTTGGTATGGTTGTTTCCAAGTTTTCCATTTCACATTTTTTTATTTTTATTGCTTTTAAGATTTTTGACTGGAGCTAAGGGGACTCACACAGCATTAATTCACAACCTTTGGGGAAGTGTCATGTTTACAGATATGTAAACTATAGGAGGGGGCTTATCTTTCTTTAATGCATATCAGGGGAACTGAGTTACAGCTTGTTAATTATTGCAAACTTAGTGAAGGGGAATCACTAAAAGGACTTTTTGCCTACTCTTGCTGTTTACAAAACAAGCTCAATTGTAATCCAGCATTAAAATTTAAAGGCTTATTTTTGGCCAAACTTCTCTATCACTCAATTCATATTCAGACCAAGCTTTATCACAAAAAACAATTCACTTTTCTGTAACCAAGATCTTCCAAATTTAGACTGATTCCTCAGGATGCATCCCAGTGGGAAGCACTGGGATACTGACAAGGGAGTGGGACTTTAACCCATGAAACCTCTCTCACTACCACCAAACCTTTACTACTTTGGTGAAGGTAAACCAAAATTTAACTTGCAGTTAGCCAAAACCAAACAGCAGGTTGGTATAAACCCCTGACTCAGATGAATAGCCCCAGAGGGTGCCTTCACTGCCCTTGACCAGATGAGGTCACCACAGAACTGTATATTAGAACTCTACTCTTGCCCTGCAGAAGTATGTTTCTGCATCTTACTTGGTTTCCACAGTCACATGCACACAGCCACCCACTTTCCTTTTCAGACCTTGAGAAAATAGCTTCCCCCCAAACTTCCTGGGAGTACTAGGGTCCTCTTGGGAGTTGATCTAGCTCCCCTTCTAATGTTTACAGTTAGGGGTTTCCTACACTATGTGCCTGGGGGACTTACCTGTCTGGTGTGCAGAATTCTTCTGTTTCATTCTCAGGGTCTCTTCTAAACACTTTGGTGCCTCTGGTTTCTTCTGGGAGGGCTCCGGCAGACTACATAACCTCTTTCTGGACTAAAGGGATCCAGGAGTACCCTGGGCTGGGGTTCACTTGGGCCCTCCTGGCTTCCTTGTTGGCATCTGAGAGGGGCAACCAAATGTTGCCATCTCTGGCCTTCACAGCAATCCCAGACAAGCCCCCAAAAATGTGGCAGCAGAGAGAAGTCAGTGATCATGGTATTGAAGGCCAGGATGTGAGAATTCTCTGAGAAGGAAGATTTATTATGACCAGCCAGGCCCGGCAGACTTCTGTCCAAAAACCAAGCCCTGAAAAAGATTTCCAGGTCTTTTTTATGCAGAGGATTTAGGAGTGGGGATCAAGCAGCACTTCTGGAATGAGAAGGACTTTCTTTGTTAGTTTCTTAGGGTTTGTTTGGATATCAGGTAAGCTTGACTTAACATACCGCCCACATTCTATCTGGATGTAAGCTCAAATACACGTTCAGTCTATGTCCTTCCTGAATGCACAAAACTTATAGAGTCTATATCACTTAATAGGCTTCTGGAAACTAGGCAAACTTGGACAAAAAATTAGATAAATTTGAATACATGCATAGGCCATATTAATAGAGAGTTACAACGTAAAATATATTTCTATTTGAAAGAGTGGAAATTTTTGTTTATGGATGGTATTGATTGTAGCCCATTACTATGAATGTTATTAACAGCACTGAAAGATATATCTTAATGTGATTAAAAGGAGGAATGTTAGGTTGTATATATTGTGCTAAAATAATTTTTAAAAAAATCCATGGAACCGCATGTGGCAGTTTGATAAGGTTATGAATTCCAAAAATAGATATTGGATTATGTTTATAATCTGGTCTGTGTCTGGGCATGATTAAGTTATGATTAGGGCTTTGATTGGGCCACATCATTAGGGTACTGAGTCCCCACCCCTTGGTGGTTGGGGACTCACAGATAAAAGGCATGGCAAAGGACAGAGCTGAGGGTTCTTAATGTTGGAGTTTTGATGTTGGATTTTGATGCTGAAGTCTTAAATTGGAGCCCAGGAGAAAGAAAGAGACAGAGATGTTCATCTGATAGTTTATAGCTCACCTTGTAGAGAGAGGCAAAGCCTGGAGAACCTCATAGTCTACAGCTGTCTTTGTGGAGAAAATAGGAGCTGAGCCCAGAGGAATGCAAAAAACCTGAACCCTCACAGACATTGGCAGCCATCTTGCTACAACATGTGAAAATAGACTTTGGTGAGGGAAGTAACTTATGCTTTATGGCCTGGTATCTATAGGCTCCTACCCCAAATAAATACCCTTTATAACACCCAGGAGATTTCTAGTATTTTGCATCAGCACCCCTTTGACTGACTAATACACTGCACAACACAGTAAATCCTATAATTCAGGACTATAGTTAATAATACAATTATAAAATTTACTTTTACAGTTGAAAACAAATGTATCACATTAATGCAAGGTGTTAATAACAGTGTGTTAGATGGGAGTCCTGTATTTTACTCATGATTGTTCTTTAAACTTTCAACTCCTCTAATAAAACAAGAAAAAAATTTTAAAATATCTTACTGTGATTCCATGTAGATCATCCTCATGAATAAGATCCACCAGGAAAAATGAGTCAAATCTCCCCCTATTCCATTCATATACAGAAATTCTTCTTTTTCTTACTTGTGGATTCTAATCATCATTCTATTCTCCCCAACCCCATTCTTTCTCTTTCATTTGTTCACTGCCACCAGGGCTTGGAGGCACTCCAAGCACAATGAAATCATCAAGAGATCACCACCATCCATCCTGGGTAAACAGTCTTATTCACCACTACTTCTGCCTTCCATTCCCTCCCCTTCTTCTCTTCACTATTCAAATTTAGTTGGAGGAAAAATAAACCTTGGCACTAGGACATGAGCAACCTTTCTTTCTCTCATTCCTGCCCTCCCCATTTTACCACTGCTCCTTGTCCATCCCAACCTTTCCCAGTGCTTAGAGATTTGTGAGAGGAGATTAAACTAATCCCATCTATGGACAAGCTCACTAAGCAATTCCTGAATAAAGTCCAAAATTCCTGCCAAGCAATAGAGCTGGAAGGGAAATTAATGTAACAATCAGCACATTATAGCAACAGCTTTTCCATGAAAATTCTTTCCCGGTTTAATAATCCCATACAAAGTCAGGGGAAGTATGTAGCATGGAGTGTGTGTGGGGAGGGTGAATATAAAGACAATTAGTTTTTCTTTTCTTTTTCTTATTAAACATAAATTAAACAGCTAAGTATGTTGGCAACACTGCCTTTTTTTTCCCTAAAGTAATTTATCCTATCCTTTTTCTTCAAAAATGGGAATGAGTGTGTGAATAGCCAACTTAAGTGGTTTTGGATAGTTTCATTTACTAACTAATAATTTTAAAAGTAGAATTAGAAAGATTGGGCAGGAGTAAGGCAATTTCTGAGCATTTTGCCTTTAGCACATTGACGCCCATGTCCATAGCTCCAGTTCTAAGAGACACAGAAAGAAACAGAGTCATGACTCAATCTTGGCAGTATAGAGCATCATTCTTACTATTCTTACTCCACTACCTTTGCTGACTTATCCAGTGTAAATAAGAGTCTCTAGAATACAAGTCCAGAAATATAATTTGATAAGTAACATTCAAATCAATATCTTGAATTTTTGAATATTTCCCAGCACTAGGAATCTTTTAATTTTTTTTTCAGAAACTTATTGGACATAATTTTCTGAGTCTCAAAAGCTGAGATAGGCAGGGGAAATCAATGCCAGTGGCTGTAGGGGGTAAGAAATTTCTATTCAAATCAGGGGGAATGCAATTGGTGATGTTAGAAACAAAAGTGGGAGGTGGATCAGGGTAAAGTTTAGCCTTGAAAGTAAAGTCCATGGCTATTATTCTTGGCATACTTTATGCCAAAGAATTCAATGTTAAAACAAAATAGAAAAGAGATTTTAAAAACAAATAAATAAAAGAGCTTCAAAGACACAACTGAAAGGTTAAAGTCACACTGTTGTAAGACCAATAGAAGTATTAAATAGTGTCTTCCAGAACAGGTGGAGGAAGGTCCTAATCAACTCACTGCTAATTTCAGACTTTAAGTAACACATTTCTTCTAACTGGGAAAAAAGTAATTGTATACACAGAGGTATTTAAACCACAGTTATGCAATGTCAGACTTCCCAAAGCTGGCAATGGATCTTTTCCAAATACCCTCGTAGTTTCCTGAGAAACTGTAGAAAGCAAACACCCAAACACCTACTTTGGTTTTCTCTCTAGAATACATTTTTTTTTTAAATTAGGAACCTTGAAATAAATCAGACCATTGTGAATCTTTGATGTCTCTTGGCTATTTATAGGAAACAAAATAAAAACCATCACAATGTCAATGAATATTTACTGGACACCTATTCTTGATAAATCACTATGTTTGAGAGAAGATCCCTGAATCAGGGAGTACAATTATATAAATATGTCTGTGCTATAATTTATTTTAGTTTCATTTCCTAAGTTTAAATATATGAATATTATTATTCTATTTTGAACTGTGGTAGTATGAGGAGGAAGATAATACACACTTTCTGAATTATTTCAGGCATATCTCAATATGTTGAAATCATGAGCGGAAGAGTCATTCCTTTATCTCTTTTTGCAATTATACATTTTATTACTATTCAATTTGTCAGATATGAAGTATTATCAGCTACTTAAATTTGCAGACAGCAAATACAATTTATAGTATGCTTCCACATGTGGTATCTTTATTGATTCGTACAACACTCTCTGGAATAGGAAGAATATGTAACTCCTCTTGTATTTACATATCTATCTATTGATGGATAGAAAGGTGTCTCTTTTCCTAGGTCCATAATCTGAATCACAATCTAACAAGTGAAGGCTTATATCCAGATTGTCTGACCACTGTCTTATTGGCCTTTTTATTACATAGAGCTGTCTGAAGCCCAACTGATATCACATTCCTCCCAGGCTGCATCAGCAGCTTAACTGTGGATGCTCCCTAGGAAGGAACACAGGGTGGGCATTATGAAACTACACCCACTCACTTGTATCTGTTATTTCAAATGATCCTGCAAGTTTGATCACTATTCCTTCCTTCTTTTCTTCCTCCCCTTCCTTCCTCCCTTCCTTCCTTTCTTACACAAATATTTTGAACTCATGTGATGCACCAGCACTAAAGATACAATGATGAACACAATAAAGTTCCTACCCTAACAGAATGTACACTCTTAGGTGGTAGTCCAATAAATCAGTAAATATGTAATATTTTAGGAAGTGATAACTGTTAAGAAAAATAAATGAACACAAGGAAGTAAAGGAGAGCTGAGATTACCATTTTAGATAAAGTGGTCAGAAAGACCCTCTGATGAGATGATATTTAAGCAGAGATCTAATAGAATTGAAAGAGAATCTATGCAGGTATTTGAACAAGAGAATTCTCAGAAGATGAAAACATATTCCAAGAAATGGAAACATGCTTTTTGGTTTGTTTGTTTGTTTGTTTTGAGGAATAGAAAGGAGGCCAGTGTGGATGAAGGGGAAATAAAAAGTACAGAGTGTGATGGGGAATGAGTACAGCAAGGTGATGGGGGCCTGATCATTAAAGATCATGCAGAGTAGTATTGTGTGCACCATGGCTTTTACTCTGAATGAGACAGGGAACCACTGGAAGATTCTGAAAATATGAGAGATATATCTGATTTACATTTTTCAAAGATCATGAGTACTGCTGGCTGAAAAATATCTTTAGGGGTAAGAGTAGAAGCATCCTGTCAAGCAGTTACTGTAATAATCCAGATGAAGGATGGTGGCTTCCACCAGGAAAGTTGCGATAAAGATGGTGAGCAATGGTTAGATTCTGGTTATATATGACATTGAAATTGATGTATTTATAGAACAAAAATGGTTATATATGACATTGAAATTGATGTATTTATAGAACAAAAATGGTCAAAAATTGACAATTTCATATGGTTCCAACAATATTTGAAGGTAGATCCAAAAGTATCTCCTGATAGATTGGACCTAATCTATGAGAATAAGAAAAACATCAAGGCTAAATGCAAGTTTTTTGGCCTGAGCAAATGGAAGAAGACTTTACAAAAATGGTATTTTAGTTTGTCAAAGGGCTGCTAATGCAAAGTACCGAAAATACGTGAACTTTTATAAAGGGTATTTATTAGAGGTAAAAGCTTACAGTTCCAAAGCCATAAAAAGTCTACCTCAAGGTACTATGAGAAGTGCTTTCTTACCAAAGTCAGCTGCCACGTGTGGCACATACAAGATGGTGGGCAATCTCTGCCTGGTTTCTCCTTCCCCTCCGGGCTTCTTCTCTTAGATCCAATTGCTCCAGTTTCTTCCTGATTTCAGCTGCAAACTGGAATAGGGCTTCTCTCTTAGGGCTTCCTATATCAGTTTCAGCTGTTCTGTTCCCTTTTCAAGTGCAGCTGTAAGCTGTCAGGTAAACGGCTCATCTTTCCTCAGGGCCTCAACTGTTTGAGCTTTTCCTTTCTGTCACATGGCAGGATAAAAAATGGCAGAGTTCTCTCTTCCTGTGTTTGTCTGACTGAGTGTCCATTTATATCAGACTCAGCAAGGGGGCAGGGACTCAACTTGAGTCACTGATCTGAAAATAAAGAAAACACCCTACTTCAGTCTTATCAAGTAATCTAATCAAAGGCCCATCAGCTGAATTTAATGCAATCAAAGGGTATCATGTCCAGAGAAATAGATTAGTTTACAAACATAATCTTTCTTTTTTTGGGATTCAGAAAATAATCTCAAATTGCCACAAATGGGAAGGACTGTAGCAAGGATAGTTTTATAGGGGGAAATCAGTAGGTTATTTTGAACATGTTAAGCATGAGAGGTTTATTAAATATTTAAGTGGACATATCAAATAGGCAGCTGTATATGATTCTAGAGCTTCAGGAGAGGTCAAGGATGGAGGTATAAATTTAGGAATATACTATATGAAGAGACATTTGACAATCATGAAATAGGAAGAGATCATTTCTTTTGTGAGCATATATAGAGATTAGTGTTCTGAGGAATAATTTTTAGGACTCTAGATTCAAATTTGTTTATGCCATTTACTTGTCTATACGTGGAAAAGAGACATAATTTTTCTGTCTCAGTTTCTTCATCCTTAAATGGGGATAATATCAGTGTCCACATCATAGCATTGGTTGAGGATTAAATGAAATAATGTGTTTAAAATATTTATAACAGTCCCTGGGATGCAGTCGGTGCTATGTAAATATTACTAGCTGCTAACAGACAGAAAATGTTGTGTTTGGGGATTAGAGCAAATGCTATGTTAAAATGAAAATATTCAAACAGCTCATCTTCTTCCCTGATAACATATTAGCATATTTTTAGCTAAGAAATCATGATTTTCAATTAATAGCATAGTTTTTGCAGTTAGAAAAATCAAGCACCAATATGGCAGCTTTCTATGTATGCTTTGTGGTCTGTGATTGTCTGTCTATGTATTCATGATTATTTTTCAGTAAAGCTAGAACATATTCTATTATGGCATACTCACTATATACCAATTTAAAATAAAAACTGTTTATTTGCTCTTCTAAAGACCAAGAAATTAACTTCTATTAAGCTCCAACCATTTATAAGAAATTGTGTTAAGAACAGAAACATTAGGTCCATTATAAATAGTGTTATTGAGAGGGCTTTGGAGTAAGACATAATTATATCTGAGACCTGACTCTACTTCTTACTGTAGGAACAGATACTTAACCATGCTAGAACATGAAATTCCTCATGCAAAAATAGCAATAAAATTGCTGTCTAACTCATAAAGTAGTTGTTAAATTAAATAATGCAAGGTAAGAGTCTTCATAGAGTAGCTGACAGTTAATAAAAGTTTGTCTTAATTGGTTGAAAGTAAAAGTACAATTTAAACATAATATTTCAAAGACAGCTTTAACAAGTACAATTATTAATGCAGAAATATATGTACCAAATGTAATAAAGAATATGTACCACAGGAGTATAATAGAGGAAGAAATCTTTCCTAAGGAAGTTTTAAAACCAAGGTTGGTTTTATTTCAGCAAATAATGATGGAATAGGGCATTTCATTGTAAAAGAAACAATAGGAACAAGGTAGAATTTTCAGAGTATGTACAGATGAATTATATATTTTGACCTGTTTGAAAAATGCTCTTGAATGAGAGAGTAATAAAGATAACACTGGAAAGATAGTTGGTTGGAAACAATATGAGTGTATTAGTAATTTTGATAAAGATTATGGACTTCTTACCTTTGTCATTCAAGAGTCATTGAAAGCTTGCAAACAGGAAAGTATATCATGAAGAAAACAACATAAAAATTATGGAAATGGATTTCTGTGCATATAGGTGTAAAGAGAAAAGGCTGTTTTAAGCCTAAAATCAGTTAACAATAGTATGAATCCTCATGACTATGATATTAGCTGTGGGTTTTTCATATATACTCTTGTCATGTTAAGGAAGTTTCCTTCTATTCCTATCTTTTGAAGTGGTTTTATCAGGAACAGGCTTTGTATTTTGTTGAATGCTTTTTCTCATCTATAGTGATGATCATGTGATTTTTTTCTTTTGATCTGTTCATGTGGTGTATTGCATTGATTGATTTTCTTATGTTGAAATAGCCTTGCCTACCAGGGATGAAGCCCACTTGGTCATGGTGTACAATTATTTGATGTGTTGTTGAATGTGTTTAGCAAGTATTTTGTTGAGGATTTTAGCATCTAAGTTCATTAGGGTGATTGGTCTATAGGTTTCCCTTTTTGTGGTGTCTCTTTTTGGCTTTGGTATTAGGGTGATATTGGCATCCTAGAATGAGTTAGGGAATGTTTCTTCCACTTCTGTTTTTGGAAGATTTTAAGCTGGAATGGTGTTAGTTCTTTCCAGAATGATTGGTAGAATTCACCTGTGAAGCCATCTGGTCCTGGGCTCCTTTTAGCTGGGAGGTTTTTGATCAACAATTCAACCTTGTTACTTGTGATTCGTCTGTTGAGTTCATCAATTTCTTCTTTCATTAATGTAGGCTGTTTGTGTGTTCCTAGGAATTTGCCCATTTCCCTTAATCATCTTGTTGGGATACAATTTTTCAAAGTATCCTCTTATGATCTTATGACTCTCTTTATTTGTATTGTTTCAGTGGTGATATTACCTTCCTTGTTTCTTATTTTATGTATTTGCATCTTCTCGCTTTTTTGATTTGTTAGTCTAGCTAAGGGCTTGTCAATTTTATTAATAGTCTCTAAGAACAAGCTTTTGGTTTTGTTATATGTTTTAGTCTTTTTAAATATTTAATATCATTTAGTTCTGCTCTAATCTTTGTTATTTCCTTCTTTTTTTCTTCCCTTGAGGTTAGCTTGTTCTTTTTCTACTTCTTCCAGGTGTGCAGTTTGGTCTTTGATTATTTCTTCTTTTTAAATATAAGCATTTATGGCTATGAATTTCTCTATCAGTATAGCTTTTGCTGCATCCCATAGGTTTTGATAGGTTGCATTGTCATTTTCATTCATTTCAAGGTAATTACTGATTCCTTTTGCAATTTCCTCCTTGACCCACTGAATGTCTAAGAGTGTGCCTAATCTGCTTCTCTGCCCCTTACTGATTTCCACCTTCATTCCACTGTAGTCAGTAAAATTATTATGTATAATTTCAATCTTTCTGAATTAATTGAGATACATTCTGTGGCCTAGCATGTGGTCTACCCTGGAGAATGATCCATGTGCACTTGAGAAGAATGTATATACAGATATATTTGGGTGTAATGTTCTGAATATGTCTATTAGGTCCAAATCCTGTAATGTATTATTCCAAGTCTTTGTTTCTATATTGATTCTCTGTTGAGATGTTCTGTCTAATGGTGATAATAGTGTATTAAGGTTCCCCACAATTATTGTAGAGTCATCTATTTCCCCATTTCATTTTTTCAATATTTACCTCATGTATTTTGAGGATCCCTGGTTAGGTGCAAAGATATTTATGGTTGTTCTTTCTTCTTGATAGATTACTATTTTTGTTAATATATAGTGACCTTCTTTGTCTATTACAATAGTTTTGCATTTTAACCTATTTTGTCCAATATTAGTATAGCTACTCCTGCCCTTTTTTGGTTATTTTTTACATGTAAAATTGTATTCTGACCATTCACTTCAGCCTCCCTGTGTCCCGGGGTTTAAGATACGTCTCTTGCAGACAGCATATAGATAAGCCCTATTTCCTTATCCATTCTTCCAATCTGTGTCTCTTGATAAGAGAGTTTAGTCATTAACATTCAGTGTTATTACTGTCAAAGAATTACTTATATTTGTCATATTTTCTTTCAGTTTATGAATGCCATATGTTGTTTTCATTTCTTTTTTATCTTTTTATTTATTCTTATACTTTCCTCCAACTATTTCTCTCTCCTGTTTTTTTCCCTTTCATCCTGCATAACTCCCTTTAGTGTTTCTTGAAAGGCAGGTTTCTTATTGACAAAATTTCTTAGTTTGAATATTTTGAACTCTCCTTCAATTTTGAATGCCAGCTTTGCTGGATAGATAATTCTTGGCAGGGAGTTTTTTCTTTTAGCACCTCAAATATGTCATACCACTGCCTTCTTGATTGCATGGTGTCAGATGAGAAATCAGCACTTAATCTTATCAAGTGTCCCTTGTGTGTGATGGATCTCTTTTCTCTTGCAGCTTTCAGTATTCTCTTTGTCTTGAATATTGGACGATTTGTCAAGTAAATGTCTTGGTTTAGGTCTGTTAGGATTTATACAGTTTGGGGTGCATTGTGCTTCCTGGACATGTATGTCCATCCATGCCCATCAATAGAGTTGGCAAATTTTCATTATTATTTCCTCCAACATTCCTTCTGCCCTCTTTTCCTTCTCTTCTCCCTCTGGGATGCCTATAATGGGTATGTTTCTGCATTTCTTGTTGTCATTCAAGTCTCTAAGTCCCTGCTGGATTTTTTCTATCTTTTTATCTATCTGTTCTACTATCTGTCTGATTTCCAAAGTATTGTCTTCCACAGTACTTTCCTCTGCCTTTTCAAATCTGCTGATATGTGATTCCAGTGTATTTTTGGTTTTTTGCATTGTGTCATTCATCACCATCATATCTCTTATCTTTTTTATGTATTTTTACAATTTCTTTGGTGTGTTTCCCTAGTATCTTCTTGATATCTTAATGTCTTCCTTCATTCAATAAGTTGATTCATGATATTTTGTTGGACATCTTTGATTAGTTGTTCCATGTTCTGCATCTCCTCCTGTTTTTCAGTTTGCTTATTTTACTGGGCCATGTCTTCCTTTTCCTTAGTATGGCTAGTAATTTTTTCTTTGATGTCTAGGTATCTGTTTATCTTGATGGGCTTATTCAGTTGGTTAGTTTCTCTTTTTACTGTAAGGTTTAATTTTGTTGTTTTGTGTGTGTGTTGTAAAAGTTCCCTTTGACACTTCATTCTTTTCTTTTTTTAAAAAGATTTATTTATTTATTTATTTCTCTCCCCTTCCCCCCCACCCCAGTTTTCTGCTCTCTGTGTCCATTTGCTGTGTGTTTGTCATCTTGTTATGTCAGCTCTCCATGCATGTGGCACCATTCTTGGGCAGGCTGCACTTCCTTTCACCCTGGGTGGCTCTTCTTACAAGGTTCACTCCTTGCGCATAGGGTTCCCCTACAGGGGGGACACCCCTACGTGGAGGACACCTCTATGTGGGGGACGTCCCTGCGTGGCAGGGCACTCCTTGTGTTTATCAGCACTGCACATGGGCCAGCTCCACACGGGTCAAGGAGGCCCCAGGTTTGAACTACGGACCTCTCATGTGGTGGGCGGACACCCTATTCATTGGGCCAAATCCGCTTCCCAAAATTTTTTTCGTTCTATTTCCTTGCTGTTGTCTATGTTCCCTTGAAAAAATAACTAGGGCCAGAGAAAAGGAAAGAGATAAGAAGAGGAAAGTAAAATAGTAGTAATAAATAATAATAAAAGGTAGAAAATGATCCATAAAAGACCTAGGGAAAATAAATAACAAAAATTAAAAATCATAAGAAGTACAGAACAAGATTTAAAAAGTGGAATAGAAGAAATGAAATGAAAAACAAAATAGGGAAAAATATAAAGAATATGTTAAAAGGCATGAATAATGAGCATTAAGGAAAAGAAAAAGTAAAAGTAAAAAATTTACAAAAGAATGCAGAGGAAAAAATTGTATGAGAGATAAATAAGAATTTTTTAAAAATTGAACACTAAACAAAAAGTGGTGGATTGAATTAAAAACAACAGAAAAAAGAAGACAGAAAAATGAAGGAAGTAAAAGAAATAACATAAGTAGAAAAAAAATGGTAAAAGGAAAAAAGAGGGGAGAAAGAAAGGGGAAACACAACAAACAAAACAGCAGCAACAACACCAAAAAAACCTGAAACAACCAATGAAAAACAGCTTTCCCTTTAGGTCCCTAAGGATTTTCTCAGGCTGCTGGTGATCATCAATCAATCACCTGCAGCCTGCCCTCTGCAGGTGATGTACTAGGTTTTAGTGATTAAAATTTTAAAAATGAAAAGTAAAAATAAAGAAACCTTAAAAAAAAAATCCAAGAAAGCCTAAAACGAAACATATGTCTATGTGTTCCCTGTCATAAATTTTAAGCTAGATGCCTGATATCCAGAAGGATCATGCTTTTCATCAATCCAGGAATTGAACCAGGGGCCTCATATATGCAAGGCAGGAATTCCTACACTGAGCTAAGTTATCTCCTTAGGTTAACTGGTGTTCAGATAACTATTTGTCCCCTTTACCCCAGGCATTTTTAGACTTCTATAGCTTGCTAGAATCCTGCTGGCTAGTCACTGGTCCCTGCCCCTTCTCTAATCTAATTGCTCTCTCCCCGAGTGGGTGGCTGGGCATAACATCCTGTCTGAACATATCCCCCTTTCCTTTCCCTGTTGGATCATGCCCCTTCTGAGTTTCAAAGAGGTCTCAGCTGGCCAAACTCATCACAAAGAAATCACTCTCCTGCCTATGCCAGACCCCTCTTCCTCCCAAGAAATGCCCCCTTCCGGTCCCTTGACAGCAGCAAGCCAGAGGCACCACAGCTACTTGCCATGAGGGTAGGGTATATGTGCCATTTCAGGCACAAGCAACCCATGGTTTTCTTTATCTTTCCTGTACCCTGCTAGATGACTGAGAGCACCTTTGTTTTCTCTATATATCCAAAGCACCTCCTTTAGAAAGGTAACTGTCTTCTCTCTGCTTTTTTTTTTGTGGGAAGATCAGTCTCTGCCTACCTACTCCACCACCATTTTCCCAGAAGTGTGACCTCATTGTGCCTTTGATTTTATTTCCCTAATAGCCAGTGACCTTGAACGTTTTTTCATGTGTTTTTTCACCATTTGTGTTTCTTCTTTGGAAAAATGTCTATTCATGTTTTTTTCCCATTTTTTAATCAGGTCATTTGTCTTTTTATTGTTCAGTGTAGGATGTCTTTATATATCATGTATATTAGACCCTTGCTAAATGTGTGATTTCCAAATATTTCTCCCATTGAGTAGGCTGCCTTTCTACTGTCTTCACAAAGTCCTTTGAGGTGCAGAAGTGTTTAATTTTGAGGAGGTCCCATTTATCTGTATTTTTGTTTTTTGTGCTTTAGATCTAATGTTTAAGAGACCCTCACCTACTACAAGGCCTTGCGGATATTTTCCTTTGTTATCTTCTATAAATTTTATGTTCCTGGCTTTTATGTTTAGGTCTTTGATCCATTTTGAATTGATTTTTGTATAGGAAGTGAGATAGGGATCCTCTTTCATTATTTCGGTTATGGATATCCACTTCTCCCAACACCATTTGTTGAAGAGACTGCTCTGCCTCAGAAAAATGAACTTGGTAGACTTATCAAATATCAGTTGACCATAAACATGATAGTCTATTTCTGAACTCTCAATTCAATTCCATTCATCAGTGTGTCTATCTTTATGCCAATACTATGTTGTATTGACCACTGGAGCTTTATAATACATTTCAAGCTCAGAAAATGTGAGTCCTCTTCATTCACTCTTTTTTTTATAAGGATGATTTTGGCTACTCAGGTCCCCTTTCCCTTCCCAAAAAAATTGATAATTGAATTTTCTATTTTTTCAATGTAAACTCTTGTAATTTTAATTGGTATTGCATTAAATCTATAAATCAGTTGGGGTATGTATTATTCAGCCAAAGGTGTGCTGATGCAAAATACCAGAAATTGGTTGGTTTTTATAAAGGGTATTTATTTGGGGTAGGAGCTTACAAATATCAGGCCATAAAGCATAAGTTACTTCCCTCACCAAAGTCTATTTGGAGCAAGATGGCTGCCAACATCTGTGAGGGTTCAGGCTTCCTGGGTTCCTGTGTTCCTGGGGCTTGCTTTACTCTGAATTCAAGGTTCCTTCCTTCCTGGTGCTGGCTTCTCTTTCCTCTGGGTGCTGACTTCCCGGGTCTTCGGCATCAAACTCTAACATCAGAAATCCCCAAATCTGTTCTTTGGCATGCCTTTTATCTGTGAGTCCCCACCCACCAAGGGGTGGGGACACAATGTACTATCATAACTCATTCATGCCCAGGTACATATCAGATTACAAGCATAATCCAATATTTCTTTTTGGAATCCTTTAATTATATCAAACAGCTACAGGGTAGAATTGACATCTTCCTGATATTTAATCTTCTAATCCCTGAACACAGAATGTCCTTCCATTTGTTTAGATCCTCTCAGATTTTCTTTCTTTTTTGTGCTCTTGTCTTGTTTTTTTTTTTACATAAACAATGAATGTATAATAGTTGTGAACTTACAAAACAAACATATATAAAATCAAACAAACATATATAACATCTCACCCAACCACCAATACCTTGCATTGTTTTTAAACCTTTTTAACTAATTCTTAAAGAGCATTGTCAAAATATTACTACTAAAGAAAGTCTTTTTCCTCTAACCAATCCGATTATTTTCTTTATATCATTTATATATGAACGTACATAAACAATTAAGTGTATAGTAAAAGTTGTGAACTTACAAAGCAAACATGCATAATACAGGGGTTCCATATATCAACTCTCCACCAACACGTTGAACAGTCATGAGACGTTTGTTATAAACTATGAAAGAACACTGTCAAAATCTTACTACTAATCATAGTTCTTATCTTACACTTGGTGTGTTTTTTCTCCAACCCACCCTATTATTATTTTTTAAATATATTTTTTTATGACAGAACTTGTAAATGTATAAAACAATCATGTACATGTGCAGAATTCCCAAATAATACCCCTCCATCGACACACCACAATGTGGTGTGTCATTTGCTACAGATAAAATAATATCATCTGATTATTGCCTTGTCCAAAGTGTACATTTGGCTCACATTTTCCATACTGCCTCAGTATCAACAAAGGACATCTTTTGCATAGATGCAAGAATATTATATTATTACTACTAACCACAGTCCATAGGCCACACCAGCTATATTTTCCCCATGCTTCTCCATATTCCCAACACCTGGCAATAGTGATATACATTTGTTCTAGCTAACAAAGGACACTCTTGCATCTGTACCATCAACCACAATTTTCACCCACCTCCTGGTTTACTGCGCTATCCAGTTCCTAGATTATTCTCAAGCATTCTGTCAATTGGCATTTACATAGCTAGACTGCCATTTTCAGTCACATCCCCATTTATAGACTAGCTATTACTCACTGTGTGTTACCATCCACTGTATACATTTCCACAATTTTACAGTAAAGCTAATTAAAACTTCTACATACATTAAATATCAGTAGTCCACTCAGTCTTTCTCTTATCTCCTTTAAGAATCCGCCACATATCGCCAGGCCTTGAAGATATTTTCCAATAATTTCTTCTGGAAGTTTTATGGTTCTTGCTTTTCTTCTTAGTTTTTTTATTCATTTTAAGTAAATTTTTGGATAAGGTGTGAGATAGCGGTCCTCTTTCCTTTTTTCAGCTATGGATGTCCAATTCTTTCAGCACCATTTGTTGAATGGATTGTTCTGCCCAAGCTGTGTGAGTTTGACAGGCTGGTCAAAAATCACTTGACCATACCTGTGAAGGTCTGTTTCTGAACCATACATTTGGTTGCATTGGTCTATTCTGTCTGACTTTAGACCAGTACCATGTTGTTTTTACCACTATAGGTAGGCATTATGATTTAAAGTCTGGAGATGAGGGTTCACTTTTCCTTTTTATAATGTTCCTGGCTATTCAAGACTCCTTACCCTTCCAAATATATTTAATGATCATGTTTTCAATTTTTTCTTTAATGCTGGTGGAATTTTTATCAGGATTGCATTAAATCTGTATATCAATTTAAGTAGAATTGACATCTTAATGATATTTAATCTTCCAGTCCATGAGGATGGAATGTTCTTCCAGTTATTTAGGGCTTTTTTGATTTGTTTAACCTTGAGTTGCAGTTTTCTGAATACAAACACTTTACATCATTGGTTAAGTTTATTCCTATTTGAGTTTTATCTGTCATATTTTATTTTCACCGCTCTTTTGACACTTTTACTTACTTTTCCTGTTATAATCTTCATTTCTAGACTCTCTTTCAGACCACTCTCTCCTCTCTTTTCTTTTCAGGATCTAGCACACTCTTTAGCATTTCCTGAAATTCTGGTCTCTTGCTTAGAAATTCTCTCAGTTTCTGTTTATCTGTGAATATTCTAATTGCACCCTCATTTTTGAAAGACAGTCTTGCTGGATATAAGATTCTTGGCTGGAAGTTTTTCTCTTGTAGTGTCTTAAATATATCAGACCACTGTCTTCTTGTCTCCATGGTTTCTGGTGAGAATTCAGCACTTAATCTTATTGGATATCCCTTATATGTTATGCATTGCTTTTCTCTTCCTGCTTTCAGAATTCTTTCTTTGTCTTTGGCCTTTGATATTTTGATGAGTATGTGTCTTGGAGTTTGTCTATTTGGATTTTTTCAGATGGTAGTAAGTTGTGCTTCTTGGACATGGATATCTATGTCCTTCAATAGGGTTGCGAAATTTTCTGCCATTATTTCTATAAATATTCCTGTTCCCCTTTTCCCTTCTCTTCTCCTTCTGGGACATCCATGACATATATGTTTGCATGCCTTTTGCTGTCATTTATTTCCCTGAGACCTTTTTCAATTTTTTCCATTCTTTTCTTCATCTGATCTTTTGTATGTTCACTTTCAGAGGCCACTTCTTCAAGCTCACCAATCATTTCTTCTGCCTCCTCAAATCTCCTATTATAAGATTCTAAATTTTTTTATTTCTTTGATTGCGCCTTTCATTCCCATAAGATCTGCTATTTTTCTATGTTTGCTTTCAAATTCTTCTTTGTGCTCATCCAGTGTCTTCTTAATATCCTTAATCTCTTTAGTCATCTCATTGGATTTATTAAGGAGATTTGTTTGAACATCTATATTTAGTAGTCTCAACTCCTTTATGTCATCTGGAAGCTTATCTTGTTCCTTTAACTGGGCCATAGCTTCCTGTTTCTTGGAGTGGATTGTAATTTTTTGTGCACATCTGGCTTACTAGAGTTTTTTTCTGGGTACAGTTTTCTCTCTAGTTTAGAGCTTCCTATCTTTTCTCCCTTGCATGTTGTGCAGTAGGAGCCAAGCATGTAGTTGGTGCTGTAAGCTGTGGAGGCTCAAGCTGCCGCATTGCATCAGGGACCAATGAAGCTTCTTCCAACTTTCGCCTTTGCCAAGGGTAGGGACAGAGTCACAGCTATGTGGAATAATCCATGTTCAGGCCTAGACTGTAGTTGCCCAGAGAGACTGATGAATCTTCACATCCCTTTCTCCCCTACATGGGCAGGGATGGAGCTGCAGGTGTGGGCAGTAATCTATGCAGTGCAGGTCCTAAGATGACCACAGTTGCCCTGGTAGACTTCTGATTTTCAGTCTATGCCAGCCAAAGTTCCCTACAGTTACTTGTGTAGGCTGGTGCAGGGCTCGTCAAGCTCCTCCCTGCCAGAGGTTTTGCTGAAACCTAGGTTGATCTGCGTGAAAGAAGCTGTCAGCCCCGCCTCCTCTCGGGCTGGGGGCAGAGTTAGAATGTGGCTACTGGCCTCTTTCTGACTTGGGCTGGTTCTCACCCCAGCTGTTCCCAGGGTTATCTCTTAGCCAGCCAAGTCTCCCAATCAGTAACTGAAATTGGCAGCCACTGCCTCCTCCTCTCCTGTTTTTGGGAAATGGAGCTTCCAGTTCCCATCACAGAACAGCTCCTGGGTTGGCTCATGCCACCTGAGTAGGATAATCACCAGCATCCATGGCTTGGCTGGTAATTTCCCAGAGAGCCTGGTGCAGGTCCCCACAGCTTCCTTCTTGCTGGAGGTGGCACTGAGGCCTAGGCTAGACCTGCAATATGATTTGGATGGGAAGAAGCTGGTCCCCACCAGCACTGGTATTTCTCAGTCCACCCTGCTTTCCCTCATGCCAAGTGTGGAGTTAAGATGGCAGCTCCCAGCCTCTTTCTGACCTGGAGAGGCTCAAACCTTAGCTGTTCTCAGGATCATACTGCAGGCCACTGAATTTCCTCATCATAGCTGAAATTGCTACCCAACCATCTCTTTCTCCCCCATTTTGGGGAAGAAGAGCTTTCAATTCCAGTCATGGAACAGCTCCTGAGGCAGCTTGTGCCTCCAGTGGAGGATGGGCACTGGCCTCTGTGGCCTGAAGCACTCTACTTAGGAGTCTTCTTGCAGATGGGCTGTCTCCTCTTTCCACCCCCCCAGGGACATTGCAGGATGCTCTTCTGGCCTCCTGGAGCCCCCAAACAGGTGCTTCAGCTAGCTCCAGGGACCTCTGAGTGTTTGCTAATTGCCCTGTAGCAGGAACTGACTCTAGGAGCTCCTTACTCCACCACCATCTTGCTCTGTACTCTTGTTTTTTTAAACAAATCAATTTTATTAATACTAATGAAGCATATAATTCATCCAAAGTGTACAATCAATGGTATTTGGTATAATCGCATAATTGTGCATTCATCACTTTAATCACCATTAGAGCATTTTCATAATTTCCATCATCATCATCATCATCAGCATCATAATAATAATAGACAAACAAAGAAGAAAATTCTTCTTTGATTTTTTTTTTTTTTTGCCAGTGTTTTGCAGATTTCTGAATATAGATCCTTCACATTCCTGGTCAAACTAATCCTAGATATTTGAGTCTATTTGTTGCTATTGTAAATGGATTTCTTTTCTTGATTGCCTCCTGAGCTTACTAGTGAATAGAAATGGAACTGATTTTTTGCAAATTGTTCTTCTCTCCTGCCACTTTGTGAAACACATTTATTAGCTCTAATCACTTTCTTGTAGATATTTCAGAATTTTCTTCATAGAGGACCATGTCATCTGCTAATAGAGTTTTACTTCCTCTTGTCCAATTTGGATGCCTTTTATTTATTTTTCTTCCTTAATTGCTTAATTGCTTTAGCTAGCACAGTGTTGAATAACAGTGGTGACAGTGGACATTCTATTCTTGTACCTGATCTTAGAGGAAACATTTTCAACTTCTCCTCATTGAGTGTGACATTGACATATATGCCCTTTATTATGTAGAGGAACTTTCTATGCTTATCTTTTGAAGTGTTGTTTTGTTTTGTTTTTTATCAAGAAAGGATGCTGGATTTTTGTCATTTGCCTTTCCTGCATTAGTCAAGATGAACATGTGTTTTTTCCTTCAATTTGTTAATGTATTACATTAATTGGTTTTCTTATATTAAACCACCCTTGCATGCCAGGAATAAAACCCACTTGATCCTGATGTATAATTCTTTTTATATGCTATTGGATTCAATTTCCATGTATTTTGTTGAGAATTTTTAAATCTATATTCATGGAGAGACTGATCTGTCATTTTCTTTTCTTGTACTATCTTTATATGGCTTTGGTATGTTGGCGTCATAAAATGTGTTGGGCAGTTTTCTCTCCTTTTCCTTTTTTTTTGGGGGGGGAAGAGTTTAAAGAGGATTGGTATTAATTCTTTTTGAAATATTTGGTAGATTTCACCTATGAATCCATCTGGTCCTGGACTTTTCTTTTTTGGAAGATTTTTGATGACTAATTTAATCTCTTTGATTGTGATTGATTTGTTGAGTTCCTCTATTTCTTGTAGAGTCAATGTAGGTTGTTTGGGCACTTCTAGGAATTTGTCCATTTCATCTAGGTTGTTTAATTTGTTGGCATACAGTTTCTCAGACTACCCTCTTATGATCCTTTTAATTTCTGTGGGGTCAGTTGTAATGTATTCCTTTCATTCCTGATTTTATTTATTTGCATTTTTTTTTTCTTTTTTCCTTTGTTAGTCTAGCTAAGGGTTTGTAAATTTTATTGATTATTGCAAAGAACCAGGCTTTGATTTTATTGATTTTCTCTATTGTTTTTTATCCTCAATTTCATTTATCGCTGCTCTAGTGTTTTGTTTTTTTTTCTTGTTTTGGGATTGGTTTGCTGTTTTCTTTTTTCTTTTTTTTTCTATTTTCCCCAATTGTTCAGTAAGTTCTTTGCTTTTAACTCCTTTTTTTAAAAAAATATATTTTTATTAGAGAAGTTGTGAACTTACAAAACAGTCATACACATGTGTGGGATTCTATAAAATAGCCCTCCACCAACACACTACATTGTTGAGGAATATTTGTTACAATTTATGAGATATCATCATGGGACTATTACCTGTTACTATGGTCCATAGATACATTTTGTATACTTTTCCACACCCCACTAATATTAACACAGTACATCTTTTCCATTAATGCAAGAATATTACAGTATCGTTCTTAATTATAGTCCATAGGTTACATTAATTGTGTTTCCCCATGCTTCTCCATATGCTTACCACCTTGCAATAGTGATATACATATGTTCTGGTTCAGAATGACATTATTGTATTTGTACTGTCAATTACAATTCTCATCCACCTCTGGGTTCACTACATTACTCAGTCCCTAGATTTTTCTCTAGATTTCTTTCATTTGACATTTACTTCCCTAAACTACTACTTTCAGCCACAATTCCATTTATAAATAAGTTGTGTTAGTTCTATTCACTATAATGTGTTACCATCAATTCTGTTCATTTCCACATATCTACAGTCAAGTTAATTAAAAGTTCTAAATACATTAATTAAAACTTTTAAGTACTCCTTTTCAGCACTCCTCATATCCTAATAACTTATACTCTAGGTTTTAACTCCATGTATCCTTTTTGTCCTTTTGTGTACAGCTTATTTCACTTAGCATAATGTCAGCAAGGCTAATCCATGTTATCATGTATGCCCCAATTTCATTTCTTCTTACAGCTTCATAGAATTGTTTATCCGTTCATCAGTTGATGGACACTTGGGTTGTTTCCATCATTTGGCAATTGTGAATAATAATGCAGCTATAAGCACTGGTGTGCAAATTTCTGTTTGCATCATAGTTTTCAGTTCTTCTGGATATATTCCTAGTGGCAGTTCTATATTTATTGATGAACCACCAAACTGTCTTCCACAGAGGTTGCACCATTTTTACATTCCCACCAACAGTGAAGGATTGTTCCTATTTCTCCACATCCTCTACAGCACTTACCATTTTTTTTTCATTTACTTAATGGCAGTGAGAGATGATATTTCTTTGTCATTTTGATTTGCATTTTCCTAATAGCTAGTGATGTTGATTACTTTTTCATGTGTTTTTTGGCCATTTGTATATCCTCTGTGGAGAAATGTCTGTTTAAGCCTTTTGCCCATTTTTAATTGGATTGCTTGCTCTTTTGCTGTTGAGACTGATGATCACTTTATATAGAATGGAAATCAAACCTTTATCAGATATGTGATTTGCAAATATTTTCTCCCATTGACTGGGCTACATTTTCACCTTCTTGACGAAGTCCTTTGAATCACGAAAGTGTTTAATACCACCAAGTACTGAAGATAGTTTCCTACTTTTTCCTCTAGGATCTTTACATTGTAGATTTTATAGTTAGGTCTTTGATCCATTTGGAGTTAATATTTTGCATAAGTTGTGAGATAGGGGTCTTCTTTCTTTATTTTGGATATGGATATCCAGTTCTCTCAGAAACATTTGTTAAATAGACTGTTCTGCCCCACCAGAGTAGATTTGACAGCCTTGCTAAAACTCACTTGACAATAGATGTGAGGGCTGTTTCTGAATCACCAATTTGGGTCCATTTATCTATGTATCTATCTTTATGCCAGTACCATGCTGTTTTTAACACTGTAGTTAGTTAATATGATTTAAAACCTGGAAGTGAGAATCTTCCAAATTGATTCTTCCTTTTTAAAGATATTCCTGGATATTCAGGGTCCCTTATCCTTCTAAATAAATTTGATAAATGCATTTTTCATTTCTTTAAAAAATGCTGGTGAAATTTTTATCAGAATTGCAGTGAATCTTTATATCAATTTGGGAAGAACTGACATCTTAGTGATATTTAGTCTTCTAATCCATGAGCACAAAATATTCTTCCATTTATTTAGGTCTTTTTAAACATTTTTAGCAATTATTGTAGTTCTCCAAATACAAGCTCTTTACATCCTTGGTTATGTTTATTCCTTACTATTTGATTCTAATAAAATATTAGATGACTCTAACAACTTCATTGTAGTTTTTTGGGACTTTCTAGGTATAGGATCACATCATCTGTGAATAGCAAAAGATTTAATTCTTCATTTCCAAGTTGGATGCCTTTTTTTCTTGTCTGATTGCTTTAGCTAGATCCTCTAGCATTATATTGAACAATAATGATGACAGTGAGCATCTTTGTCTTTTTCCCAGTTTCAATGGGAAAGCTTTCAATCTTTCACCATTGAGTACAAGGTTAGCTGTGGGTTTTTTATATATGACCTTTATCATGTTGAAATATTTTCCTTCAATTCACATCTTTTGTAGTATTTTTTATCAAGAATGGATACTGTATTTTCTCAAATGCTTTTTGGTGTCAATCAATAGGATAATGTGATTTTTCTTCTTTGATTTATTAATGTGGTATATTGCGGTCACCCCTCAGGCTGAAGTGTGGTTTGCTGGCCTGGCGGGGGAGCAGCCGCAGCAGGCCAAGCCGCTGCCCCCATAATAGGGTGGCTGGTCGGACTCACCGCCACCCCTGAAGGAAGCTCGGCATGGGCGCAGAGTGCCCTCGGGTCTCCCCTTCTCGGCAGCCATGCTTCCGCGGCCGCCCCTCCTCCCAGATGGCGCCACACGATGCCTTGTGGGGCGGCACCCTTCTTCTTCTTTCTCCCTGCACAGGCGCAGGGCAGAAAATTCCAGTCTGCCCTTTTCCCCTCCCCCGACAGCAGCAACAGCCAGGCGTGGGCGGGAAACTCAAGTCTGCCCTCCACCCCAGCAACAGCAGCCACCAATCCCTAAACCCTGCCCCTTCCCCCAGCAACAGCGACAGCCAATCCCTAACCACCACCCCTCCCCCGTCCAGTACCGCCCACTGACCTTTTGCTGGCAACCAATCAGAACAGGGCGTGGCTTCGACCAATCAGCCTTCCCCAGCCCCTATAAAACTGTTGCCTCTCCCTCAATAAAGTAGACTTGCGTGTTTACCTTGTCTCCGCGGTAGTTCTTCTGCCGTGCGCCCTCCAGTCCTGAGAGCCCCCGACAAGGGCCTGGCCTCCCTTGTCCCCAGTTCGTCGCCTGCTTCTCTGGGCGACCCCTTCGTCGCCTGCTTCTCCGGGCGACCCCTTCGTCGCCGGCTTCGCCGGGCGACCCCGTCAGCCGAACCGCGCAACCCCTTGTGAGACCGATCCCTCGTCTGCTGCCGGACCGACCCCTCGTCCCAAGTGGGACCGACCCCTCGTCCCAAGCGGGACCGACCCCTCGTCCGCAGCCAGACCCCACCACTACCGACCGAGCAAGCGCCGCAGTATATTACACTGATTTATTTCCTTGTGCTGAACCATCCTTGCATACCTGATATAAAATCCATTTGATATGATGAATAATTCTTTTAATGTGTTGTTGGATTTGCATAGCAAGTATTTTGTTAAGGATTTTTGCATCCATTTCATTAGGGAAATTGGTTTTTAATTTTAATTTTTGTAATATCTTTACCTGGCTTTGGAATTAAGTTGATACTGACTTCATAGAATGAGTTTGGTAATATTCCCTCTTGTTCAATCTTTTGAAAGCATTTGAGTAAGATTGGTATTAAATCTCTGAATGCTTGGTAGAACTCACCTGTGAAATCATCTGGTCCTGGATTTTTTCATTTTGGGGAATTGTTGGGTGACTGTTTCAATCTCTTTATTTGTGATTGGTTTGTTGATGTCTTCTGTTTCTTCTAAGATCAGTGTAGATTGTTTGAACATTTCTAGGAATTTTTCCATTTCACCTACATTGTCTAGTTTGTTCATAGGTTCCTCTTATGATCTCTTTTATGTCTATGAGGTCAGTAGTATTGTTCCTGTTTCCACTTTTGATTTTATTTGCATATTCTCTCTTTTTTTCTTTGTCAGTCTAACTAAATGAAGCTCAATTTTGTTAATCTCAAAGAACCAACTTTTGCCTTTGTTAATTCTCTCTACTGGTTTTTCTTTCTCAGTTTCATTTATTTCTACTCTGATCTTTGCTTTTTCATTCCATCTGTGTGCTTTGGAAATAATTTGCTGTTCTTTTCCTAGTTTCTCCAGCTGTGTAGTTATGTCATTATTTTAGATCTTTCTTCTTTTTTAATGTAACCATTGAGCACTAAAATTTCCCTCTCAGAACATCCTTTGCTGTATCCTAGAGGTTCTGATATGTTGTATTCTTGTTTTCATTTATCTCAAGATATTTATTAATTTCTCTCACAATTTATTCTTTGACCACTGGTTATTTAAGTGTGTGTTATTTAATCTCCATATATTTGTGAATTTCCCCTTTTACTGCCTGCTGTGCATTTCCAACTTTATTCCATTACGATTGCTGTAAGTGTTTTAAATAATTTTGATCTTGTTGAATTTATTGAGATTTGCTTTGTGACCCAGCATATGGTTTCATGTAGAGAAAGATATGTAGAGAACTTGAGAAGGATTATTACCTGTTGTTTTGGGGTGCAATATTCTGTGTATGAATATTAGCTTTACTCCCTTTATCATATTATTCAAGCTCTCTGTTTCTTTATTGATCCTCTTCCCAGATGTTCTATCCATTGCATAGCGCTGTGTATTGAAGTCTTCAACTACTATTGTAGAGGTATCTATATCTGCCTTCAGTTTTCCTGTGTTTGCCTAATGTAATTTGGGGCATCTTGGTTAGGTGCATATACATTTATGCTTGTTATTTCTTCCTGGTGAACTTGCCCTTTCATTAATATATAATATCCTTTTTTGTCTCTAATAACAGTTTTGTTTTTAAAGTCTGTTTCATCTGATATAAGTATAGTTTCTCAAGCTTTATGTTTTGTTACAGGCAGGTCTTACTTCATCAATTTTGACCTTTGCATTTTATCTGTCATATTTTATTCTCACCAATCTTTTTATACTTTCAATTATTTATACTGAAATAATCTTAATTTCTAGACTCTCTTCCATACTTCTCTCCTTTCTTTTCTTTTCAGGCTATAACATTCCCTTTAGTATATCCTTCAAAACCAGTCTCTTGGTTACAAACTCTCTCAGTTTGTGTTTATCTGTAAATAGTCTAAACGTACCTTCATGTTTGAAAGACAGTCTTGCTGAATGTAAGAATCTTTGCTCTTTTTTCCTCCCTGGGTCCTGATGAGAAATCAGCATTTAATCTTATTGGATGTCCCTTGCATGTGATGTATTCTTTTTCTCTTGCTGCTCTCAGAATTCTCTCTTTGTCTTTGGCATTTGACATTCTAGTTAGTATGTGGCTGAGAGTATGTCTATTCAGATTTTTTCAGATGGGTGTACACTGTGCTTCTTGGACACAGGTGTCCTTCAATAAGGTTGGAAATTTTTCTACCATCATTTCTTCAAATATTCATTCTGCACCTTTTCCCTTCTCTTCTCTTTCTGGGAGACCTATGACATGTATACTTGCCTATCTCTTGCTGTCATTTAGTCCCCTGAGACCCTGTTTAATTTTTCCCTTTCTTTTCTTTATCTGTTCTTTTGTATGTTCACTATTAGAGCCTGTACTAGTCAGCCAAAGGGGTGCTGTTGCAAAAAAAAAAACAAAACAGAAGCTGATTGGTTTTTATAAAGGGTATTTTTTTGAGGGTAGGACCTTACAGATACCAGGCCATAAAGCATAAGTTACTTCCCTTACCAAAGTCTATTTCCACATGTTGGAGCAAAATGGCTGCTGACTTTTGACAGGGTTCAGACTTACCAGGTTCCTCTCTAGGTCTTCTTCTCTCTGAACTTCTTCCCAGTGCTTGCTTCTTTCCAGGCTCAGTGTTCTGCTCTTCCCAGGGCTCCAAGTTCAGCATCAAACTCCAACATCAAAACTTCAATATTAAGAAGCCACAACTCTGTCTTTGGCCATGCCTTTTATCTGCAAGTCCCCAACTCCCAAGGGGCAGGGACTCAACATCCTACTGACCCAAGAGGTTTACTTGATTCAGCAATCAAGTAAACCTTTGAATCCAATATAATCTAATATGCACAGAGGAAAAGATCAGTTTACAAATGTAAACCAATATTTCTTTTTGGAATAATTCATCAATATTCATCAATATCAAGCATGTCTCCGAGTTCACCGATCCTTTCTTCTGCATCCTGAAATCTGGGGTTATATGCCTGCAGTACATTTTCAATTTTATTTATTGTGTCTTTCATTCTCATAAGATCTGCTATTTTTCTATGTATGTTTTCAATTTCTACTTGTTTCATGCTCCTTTCTCCCTTGTCTAGGTGAAGATATGCAGGTTTGGACAAAAAACTAAGCTATGTGGGTCAAAACTGACCAGTTACTCAGATAGACTAACAGCTCTGCCCTCCTCCTCCCCTTCCAAGTGGGAATGGACCCTCCAGTGTGCCCAATCATCTAATCTATGTGGGCCAAAGGTGCCTACCAGTGCCCTGAGAGACTGAGTCTTTACTACCCCTTCTGTTCTTTAAGGGGTAAGACCACAGGCACCAAAAAAGTAGTTTCTGTGGGCCTAAAGCACCTGCATTTTCCTGAAGAAGCTGAGGAAACATGGCTTCCCTCCTATGCTATTGGGGGGCAGGGATAGTGCTACCAGTATTCAGGTATCCAGGCTGTGGGCTGAAAGAGACTGCATTTGCCCATAGAGGCAAGAAACACCAGTCCCTGCCTATCCTGTGGGGGTGGGGATGGAATCAAAGGTGCTCAACAAATCAGTCTGTGTGGGCTAAATATACCTGAAGTTGCTCAGAGAGGCTGAGGAAACATATCTTCCCTCCTATCTTATTGAAACTGCAGGGATGGAACCCCAGATATCTGCCTATCTAGTCTTGCTGATCAAAAGTGCCTGCAGTTGCCCAGAGAGACTGGTGCATGTCCCACCAGCTTCCTTCCTATTATAAGTGGGGCTGGAGTCTAGGCTAGGGCTGTGATCTAATCTGAGTGCAAAGAAGCCAATCCCTACCATCACTGTGATTTTCAATCAGCTCTGCTTCCCCCCATGCCAGTGGTGGAGCTAAACTGGCAGCTACCAGCCTCTTTCTGACATGGGCAGGTTCAAACTTTAGCTGTTTTTAGGATTATACATTAGCAAGCTGAATTTATTAATTAGTATCTGAAGTCAATGCCCAACATCTCTTCCTCCCCCACTTTTGGTAAATGGTGTTTCCAGTTCCAGCCATCCATTACCACTGGAGGTTATTACTGTAAAGGCATTACTTACTCCAGGAATTTTATCATTTAGCTTTCAAATGTCATATCGTATTTTGTCCATATTTGTTTCTTTTTGGTTGCCTCTTCTGAGAGTCTTCATTTCTACACTTTCCTCCAAACCACTCTCTCTTCCTTTTTCTTTTCTGGTGGTAGTGTTTTTTGCAGAGCTGGATTCTTATTTATGAACTCTCTTAGTTCCTGTTTATCTTTGAATATGTTAAACTGACTGTCATATTTGAAGGACAGTTTTGCCTAATAAAGAATTCTTGGCTGAACTGTTTTTCTTTCAGTTCTTTAGATATCATATGGAGGCCTTCTTGCCTCCATAGTTTCTGGCGAGAGATCAGCTTTTAGTCTTATTTAGATTCTGTTGTATGTGATGTTCCACTTTTCCCTTACTGCTTTCAGAATTTTCTCTTTATCTTTGGCATTCTGCATATTATGTGTCTTGGGGTAGGTCTATTTGGATTTATTCTAATTGGAGTATGTTGTGCTTCCTGGACATTCATAGATATGTCTTTCATGAAATCTGGAAATTTTTCAGTCGTTATATCCTCAGACACTGTTTCTGCCCTTTTCCCCTTCTTGTCTCCATCTGGAACTCTCATAACACATATGTTGTTGCACTTCATATTATCATTCAACTACCTGAACCCCTGCTCAATTTTTTCCACTCTTTTCTCTCTCTGTTCTTCTCTCTTTTCAATTTCAGTTGTTCTTTCTTTTATGTTGCTGATTCTTTCTTCCCTGATTTCAAATCTGTTCTGTTCCTCTATTATATTTTTAATCTCATGTATTGTGTTTTTCATTCCCATAAGCTCTATTTTTCCAGCCAAGGTTTCAAATTTTTCTTTGCGCTCTCCCAGTGTCTTTTAATGTCTTTTATTTCTTTAGCCCTATTAGCCTTTGACTCATAATTTGATTTAGGAGGTTTGTATGAACCTAATTGATGAGCTGTTTTCAAGTCCTATGCCTTATCTGGAGCTTTGATTTGTTCCTTTGCCTGAGTTAATCTTCCTTTTTCTTTGTGTGGCTTGTAATTTTATGCTGATAGCTAGGCATCTGATTCTGATGCTGACTTTACTCTAATGCTCAATTTCTTTCTCTTGCCTAGGGATTTTACTGTTATGTATCTGTGTGCTACCAATGGTCTTTGACTCTTTGGTTCACCTTGTTCTAGATATTTAGGATTGCCCCTGTTTAACTGTGCAATCCAGGGCTAAGACCCAATAATAGGATGAAGGCCAATTTCCAAGGGCCTTGGAGAGAGGGGCAGTAAATGCACCTGCTTGTTGCTTTTATTTATTTATTAATTATTACCTTTTCTTGGACTTTTCTCAGCAGAAGATGATACTCTTTGGCAGATATCACAGCTCAGACTACAGGTACTGGAGTTATATTATATTGTAACTCCTCAGGTGGGCTGGAGATAAGGAAGCAATATCCTCAGGGCTGGCCAAGCCTCACAAACAAACTTTCTCTGTAGCTGTTCTCCTGCTTTGGCTAGCTGCACTCTCCCTCCCTCTGCCTCATCACCAACTGACCCAGGGCAGTATGGAGGGTGTTTGTGAAGGAAAATTATCTTTAGCTACTTGCAGGCTCTCAGTGTAAACAATGTCACAGCCCCTCTCAGACTGGAATTGTGTAACCCCTCCAATGCAGCAAACCAAATTCCCTGGCCAAAATCTGAATTTTCTGTACTCTGTGTCCTCCCTCTCCCTTTTCTTGGGAAAGAGGACCCCTGCAACCTCCTCAGTCTGCAACCCATGTAGTACACAGACTCCTCTTTGCTCCATCCATGGGAGGATGGATATATGCTGCTGCTTTTGTGCTGTACTCAGGATTTTTCAGCCAACTGAGACTTCTTTCCTTCACCCCTCTCTGTTCTGGGTGGTGCCTCACCTTCTGCTGTTGTCCTGAGCCCCAGAGTAGCACTTCAGACAGTCTACACCTATCCTCTAGGTATTTTTTTTCTGGGAGAAAAGTGATCACTCTGCCTCTCTATTATCTTATCTTCCTTTAGTTGGATCTTGTATCTGTCTATTAACAGGTCTGCCAATCTCTGCCTTTTGATTGGATTGTTTACTTTATATTGCTGGATTTGCTTTTGCCATTTTAATTATTTTGTTTTCCATATGTTACATCTTTTGTGCCGTCTATTTCTTCTTGTACTGAGTATATTCTAGTGAAACATTTTAATTTCTTTAATGACTTTTTCTCCTATATGTTCAAGGTATTTCTTAGTGGTTACTCTAGAGCTTGTCATATATATCTCTATTAGTTTTGACTTTATACCTTTCACTTTTTATTCCCCAGACTTATGATTTTATTTTATACATAATACATCTGTACATTATAATCCTAATGTTATATTTTTAATCATCATTCTATATACTTTAGATCTATTACAGAAGTGGGTAAAAGAGTGAGTATAAATTTATAGATTTTTTATATTAACTTACTTATTTGCCATTTATGCTTTCTTCATTTATTCCTGTAGATTCAATTATCATCTAGAGTCATTTTCTTACTCCAATATGTCTTTGTGTGAACCCATATCCTTTGTATTGTTGTTGCCAAATATATTACATTTCTATATGCTAAAGCACCAACAATACAATTGTATTCATTTTAATTAAAACAATCTCTTTTCGAAGAGCTAAGAGAAGAAAGAAAAATGGATATGCTTTTATATTATCTTTTAAGTTATCTTTACTGGTGATCCTTGTTTTTTTTCATGTAAATTCAAATTGTCATCTGGGACTTTTTGCTTTCAGCCTGAATAACTTTCTTAACTGTTTCTTGTAAAGAGGGTGTGTTGGCAATGAATTCTCAGTTTTTGTTTATCAATATGTGTCTTTATTTTGCTATCATTTTGAAAAATAGTTTCTCTAAACATAAGATTCTTGCTTAACCATTTTGTTTTTCCTTTCAGCACTTTCTCATCTCCATTTTTTCCTGATGGAAAGTCAGATGTTAATATTATGGGGTTTCTCTTGTAAGTAACAAGTCATTTTCCTGTTGCTAGTTTCAAAATCATTCTTTGCCTTTCAGCATTTTTACTATGATATATCCAGTTGGTTGTGGATCTAAGTTTTTATTCCGCTTGGAGAATTTGTATATTAATGTTTTTCATTAAATTGGAGGGATTGTCAACCATTTTTTATTTGGGTGTTTATTGTCTGCTTCTTTATCTCTCTCCTTCTGGTACTCCCAATACATGTACATTGGTGTGCTTAACAGTTTTTTACATTTCTCTGAGGTTGTGTTAATTTTTCTTCATTCTTGCTTCTCTATATTCTTCAGATTACACAATTTCTATCAATTTCAAATTCATAGAATTCTTTTAGTAAAATCTCTTGAGCCTCTATAGTGAATTTTTATTTTCAGTTATTTTACCTCCAGAATTTCCATTTGATTCTTTTTTATAATTTCTCTCTTTTTTGATATCCTATTTGATGAGATGTTGGTATCATAACTTCCTTTACTTAAATGTGCTTTCCTTTAGTCCTTTAATCATATTTTTACTTGCTTCTTTAAGTCTTTGTCTGTTAAATCCCGCATCTTTGCCTTCTCATAGGCAGTGTCTGTCTTCTGTGTGGGTTTTCCATTGGGCATGGGTTACATGTATGTGTCTTTGCATGTTTCATAATTTTTTGTTGGACATTTTAGAAAATATAGTATAGTGATTCTGGATACTGATTCTTTTCTCCCCTCTTTGAGTCTGCTGTTGTTTTTTCTTTATTTATTTGTTTAGTGGCTTGGCTAAACTCTTTTAATGAAGACCATTTCCCCCTTCACTGTTAAGTCTCTGTTACTATTCCTTATTGGATGCAGCCTTGAGCATGTGCACAAAGTGGGAGATGGCAGTGTTTATATCTTTTTTACTCTTTCTTTCTCTTATTTCTCTGTTAAGCTGCCTGCCTGCTAATAGCTGCCCAGCTATTAGGCTCCACTAATTGCTTGCTGATTACTCTATTGTTTACGATCATGCCCTGAGGCATAAATTACTGCAAATTATATTTGAGTAGAGATTGTTTATTAAGTCAGTCTTTGGGGTTTTTCCAGACTCCAGGAGGACTGATCTTAGCTGTTTTCTTAGCAATCACTTTCCCTATTTCTCTCTAGTAAACTAGTTGGCCTATAGTTTAGCTTGCTTCTCTCATAGATCTACCATCCTCCTCTTAATTGTTTATGACCCAAACTCCATTGTTTTTTGAGTTCCCTTAGGTTTGACATTCCTCACACTCTGTTTTCAGTAAAGTCAGTTTTGCTAAGAAGAGATTTGGAGTTCTCTTATCAATTACTGTACCCCTGGGAAAAATTTCTGAGCCACTGCTCAAAGCAATAAGCAACAGACTGTAGCCTCTGGTCTTTTTTCCTTTCCTGTCTTCACAAGGAACCTTTGCCCCATGAACAAGCTGGGGTGAGGATGATTAAGCTTTTCAGCTTGTCATACCTGGTATAGAGCTTCTTCCAAGATAAGTAGGGCTGAGTGGAGGAAGGGAATCACTGACATTCTGTCTGTACTTACCAGGAATTTGGGCTGTGCAATTTAAGAGCTCAAGGAGATAAGAAATACTGGTAGCTTGCTCCTACTGGTGAGCTAGTCTATCCCTTGATGGGGAATTGTTGTGGTTTGACGTTGTATTTACTCTAGAAAAAAAAGTTTTTAAATCTAATCCCATTTGTGGGGACCCAGGGCCTGGGCTGTCGCTAAGGCTTCGGATCATAGCTGCCTATGTGACCTTGGCATAAATTAAAGGTTAACAACCCTCCCTGAAGGCAAAAGGATGTAGATGGTATCATAGAACCATAATTTCAGGGCAGTAAAACTTCATTCCTGCAATAACATCTCCAGACCCCATATGTGCCCTGAAGGGACCCTAGCAGGAACTCTGCTCTCATACTGTTGTGGCAGTTGAGATGATTCGTTGATCACAGCATTGAAGACTAGGATGCAAGACTCTTCTCAGAAGGAAGGTTTATTAACAGCCAGCTGGACCCAGCAGACTCAAGTCCAAAGACTGAGCCCCAAGCAGGGTTTTCAGATTGTCTTTATATAAGAGACACATGGGGTGGGGCCAGGAGAGGTTTTGGCATGAAATGACTTTCTTTGTTAGATCAGGTTTCAGTTTGTGGGGCCTAGGGGCTTTTAGGGAACTAGGTAAGCTTGAATACACACACAGCCCATATCATTCTTGAATACATGTACAGCCCATATTATTCCTGAATACACACAGAGCTCACACACACACCCCATATCATTACCCCCTTTGAGGCATACTTAAATTCATTAAACTTCAACATCACTATTGTCAGAGTTATGAGGTGGGTGGCTGTCTGTGTTCTCATTGTATTATTTATCAAATTATGTACTTTAGCTATTATTAAGGGGAAGAAGCAGGGAAGTATGATGAGAGCACAAGAGTTTCAACTGCTCACCACTTTGACTGCTTATTTTTTAAATTTCCCAGGAGGGCCCAATGAGAGGAGTTTCAGCTGCTCACCATTTTGACCGCCCAATGATAAAGTCTTTGAGGGAATATTCTCCTGGCTTCTGGAGGAAGTCTTTTTCTGAGTGGCAGAATTTTGGGAAGGGCCTTCCAGCAGTTATCTTGAGAGTTATTGATGTCTGTGTGGACTTTTTGCCGGATTCCAGATCCATCTATTGATTTCCTATTTTACTAGCCTGTTTTATTTCCCCCTCATGAAGTTTATGCTTTTAATCTTAAAGGAGTGCTGAAGGGAGATGATCTTTCTTTTTTTGTTGCTACTTCCTGCTGGTTAGGGGCAGTAGGCACTACCTGACAAGGTTTAAAACTCTTGCTATTCTATTTCACTTGGAGGAAGATGGATCTGTCATCCTGGGTGAAGCTGGGTGTGGTTCTCCTATGGCTAACAAGATGTTGATTCTGGAAGAAATAAACTTGATTAGAATTCTTAGAATATGTGATCCCATTAGGAGAACACTGGACCACAGAAATAGAAAAGGTCAGGTGCCTGCAAAGGTTGCATTTTCCCAAAGTTGGCAATAGGCATTTGGGCTAGAGTTAGAAGGAACAACTGACTTTGACATAGACACTACTTAGCTTTTTTTTGAAGAGGTATTTCAGGTCATCCAGTGACTGGAATTTGTACATCCCATCAGGTGCTTCTGGTGAACTGGCACTTTTTCTTACAAGCTATTGCAATTGGTTAAGGATTTCTAGTAGTTAATTAAAATTTCAGGAGAGAAATAAAACAGAAAAACATGTTTACATTACAAGACATTAATAAAATTTTAAAATGGAAACTTCTAAAAATTTACCACCATGATTTAAGATCAGGAATTTTTGGCCTTTTTTGTTAGTTCACCTTTACTGTGAAATTTTCAAGTTTATTACAAGAAATTAACATTTATTAGCCTGAGGTATTTAAACTGTGGCTCTACTTTCAAATTCAATGGCAATTTTTTTTAAAAAAAGACCTTATTTTTACTTTAGTACCATAATTAAAGTAGCATTTACTACAATATAGTTATGTAAAATACCTGAAAGATTTAAATAGTTATTTATCCATTTATTTTTATTAAAATGAGAGCCACACAAAAATGTATAAGAGTTTTCCTGCTCAGATCCAAACAGAGGTACTTAACATTTGTGTTCTAGTTAAGAATTATCAAACTCTGGTATAAATAAGATCCTGAATATTGTATTTGTGGTACACAAAGAAGGTCCAAATTTTTGAGCTTTTAATGAGATTGAGCAAACATTTCACAAAATTTATCTTAATATGCCTTAACACTTCCATGAAGTAGTTGAGTAAACAGTATTACCCATTTTATTACATAGTGAACAGAAGAATGGATAAATGACATACACATAGTTTAAGCAATAAGAATAAGTCAGAGACTTGGGGCATCCTCCTTAGATTTAACTTAAAGGAAATGAAATTTAACCTTTTAATTCTTAAAAAAAATTATTCAATTTAAAATTTTGTCTTTTTCTTTTTACACTAGTTTATTATAGTACCATCTTTTAAAGGTGGCACCTTTTTATTCAATAATATGGTAAACTCGTTATAATCATTCAAACTAGGCTCTGCCTTTACCTGAATTAATACCAAATAAAGATATTTTCTTTTGAGAACTAAAATTGTATTTGACAGTTTTTATTTTAGGCTGTAAAAGCAAAAACAAGCAAACAAATAAATAACATCTCTCTGGTTTTAAATTGAGAAATCACTGCATAGCTTGTCCTTTTAATTTCTTCTTTAATAAAACTGTTTTCATTTGTAAAGTATTTAATGTCTGGGTTCACAAGAGGCTCATTTAAAAAATCTGGCCTGCTTGAGTAGTTTTGGTTAAGAGACTCAAGGCACAAGTGGAGAAGGGGCCCCTCAGGATTTGACCTGGAGCCCTGTACCGGTAGTAGGTGACTGGATCATGAGGCTGATACACTCTTGTCTGCACCTCAGGGGTCTCTAGTAATTGAGACTGGTATTTAATTAACTGGCTACCTGTAAGCCACTGGTAGCCCCTGGTCTCAAACACATCCTTCACTGGGTGTGGGGTGAAGAATGTGAGAGTTTGCCCCCAAGTAAGTTTAGTGACTTTCTCAACTAAAAGGGCTGTTGGCCCCACTGCTCTCAGGCAAGGTGGCCATTCCTTTATCTTATAGAAATGTTCATTAGCTACTCAAAAAATGAAGTTTACTAGGACTTTTAACATATTCAATGTCCTTTTGCATATGATCTAACAGGAATATTACTATAATTATTGGAAGATTGAGGGAATAGGATATAGGTACAGAACTTAATACTAATTAATGTACTTTTCAATGCATAAGTTTTTCTTTGAGCTGCAGGTAATAGATTTAAGTTTCAGGTTTGCAATACTTTACATGTTAAATCTCCATGGAAGCAGACTATAATGCCAATTGTGTTTAAGTTCTACTCACAGTACTTTGGTATTCATTGCTCTACTGGGTATGTTCTTCACAGAAGCTGCAACACCATTGTCCTTAGAAAGAAGCTAGGAAAGTAGTTTCCAGTATTCCACTGGCCTGGTGCATAGCATGCTTTGGCACTATGAAACAGTGCCAGTCTGGAGACCACATCTGTTTGGCTGTATTGAGCTATCATTGGCTGCTGCAAGAGTTTGAAACTGTAGTGTAGCTTCCACCAATTTCAGGAGCACAACCAGAGATGTAGTAGATACATTTATTGTTTTAAGGTTCAGTGACCAACCTAGCTAGTAACTCATATGGAGAGGCAACCTGCAGTGTATTCAAGGCTTGGTTTGAAAGCACAAGAAAATTTGACAATGTTGAAGTTTATCTCCTGATTTTTATACAATTTTTAAACACTTTTAATGCAACATGTAACTTAATTTTTTAGTACTTTGCTTTTTACTTTTACACTTTTACCATGAAGACATTAATTAGCAGGTATTCTTAGTTTAGCAGTAGAGGAAAAACAACTTTTTCCATTTTTAAAATGAACACTGAAGATTCCTAGTAGAATCAATGTAACTTGATTTTCATTACCACCAGTTGAATATACACATTGAGGTGACTGCCAGACAGGTTTCACTGCTATGAAGTTACTTTTTGCCATTAACATTAATGTAGGTTTCTGGTTAATAATGGCTTCTTAGAACTAGCCATTTATTTTTATTTTTATTTTTTTAATTTCTTTATTTTTAATTGATTTTGTAAAAATATTACATTTAAAAAACAATATGAGGTCCCATTCAACCCTACCACCCCCATCCCACCACTCCCCCCCCAGCAACACTCACTCCCATCATCATGATACATCCATTGCATTTGGTAAGTACATCTCTGGGCATCTCTGCACCTCATGGTCAATGGTCCAAATCATGGCCCATACTCTCCCACATTCCATCCAGTGGGCCCTGGGAGGATTTACAATGTCCAGTGATTGCCCCTGCAGCACCATCCAGGGCAACTCTAAGTCCCAAAGGCGCCTCCACATCTCATCTCTTCCTGACATTCCCCATACCCATATCAGCCACCATGTCCACTTTTCCCACTCCACTCCAATGCCACCTTTTCTCTGTGGACCTTGGATTGGTTATGTCTGTGGCATCTCTATGTCAAGAGGAGGCTCAGATTCCACATGGATACTGGATGCAATCCTCCTGCTTTCAGTTGTAGGCACTCTAGACTCCATGGTGTGGTGGTTGTCCTTCTTCAACTCCATCTTAGCTGAGTGAGGTGAGTCCAGTAAATCAGATTGTAGGAGCTGAAGTCTGTTGAGGCTCGGGGCCTGGCTATCATATTGTCAGTCCAGAGAGTCAAATCCCCTAAATATATCTTAAACCCCAACACCAACTACAATTCCAGTAAAGTAGCATGAAAGTCTTATGAAAAGAGATCCCATCTGAGTCCAGTTTCATCACGCAGAAACACCAGCTCCAAAGAAAGGACATCTGACATGGCAGTGAAGCCCATCTGCCATGACCATAGAGCCCATGGGTCTCTTTAGCCCTCAAAGGAACCAATACCTGGGGTTGTATCTACTTCATCTGTCCCTTAGATTCTGCTCAGTTGTGCATAAGGGCAATCCTTCTGACAGCCTCCAGACTCTTTTTTAGAGACTCGTAGCCATATAAACTCATTTCTCCTTTCCTTTTCCCCCTTACATTAGGTCAAACAGCATTTTAAAGTCATGTTATTATATGTAGACAGGGATATTCTGCTAGATCTGCATTGAACCTTCAATTCAAGGTAATTTTCCAGTTGCATCATCAGTTGGTACTTGATAGTGATCCTTGGTGCCAGGGAGGCTCATCCCCGGGTGTCATGTCCCACGCTGGGGGGAAAGCATTGCATTTACATGTTGAGTTTGGCTTCGAGACTGGCCACATTTGAGTAACATAAAGGCTGTCAGGAGGAAATTCCCAGGCACAGTGCTGCTCTAGGCCTTGTTCTTATTTCAGGCTTATAGGCTCACAAGCATAGTCATTAGTGTCATGCTCTCACTGTTGGACCCTCATTCCTTCCTGGTCCTTACCGTTGCACCTGGGGGACTGACGCTGGTCCCCTAGTGACCACGACAGAGCACCCCCGGCCAGGAACCCAGTACCCCCCCCAGCTGTAGTTGGAATCAACCCAAATGCCCATCAACAGATGAGTGGATCAACAAAATGTGGTATATACACACAATGGAATACTACTCGGCTGTAAGAACAAATACACTACAAACTACAGAACTAGCCATTTAAATGCTTCAGTTTGGAAGATGCTCTTATAAATTCTTTAAAATTAACCACAACCACATAGACTGGTTAATTTACTATAGATTACAATTAGCAACCAATGGAATTTACTTTATAGATATGAACTTAGAATTTTTATCATTTAAAAGATTTAATACATATAATGTTAATTTATTAACTTGGTATTCTATGAATCAGAGATAACACTCAAGATAAATAAATTGAAACTTTTATTTTATACAAAGAATGTTTTTGCATTTTTTTATAGGATGATAAACCCTTTTTAAATACAAACTGATTCTTAATTCCTTCTGCTTAGAAGAGTTTTAAGCAGTTACATTTAGCCCCTCCCTCAGAGCTCTTGCAAAGAGAAGGCCCTGGGAGATGGGTATGTTAAAGAGCTCAGGAAAATCTTTTTCCCTTTTTCAGTAGTTGCTATATTTAGATTTCCATATGATTTTTCTGTTTTAACCTAATTTGGGTTCTAGGAATATTTATTGCATATATAACAGCATATTTAATTTTTAACAACTTGAATAGAGCTCTTTTAAGAATTATTTGTTAATTTGATATTCCCATTCTGATGTAAGAAGATATACACTGACCAAATAGTCAGACATGAATAGTTTGACATGGAAACACAACTTAGAGTTACTTAAAACTTTCATATTTTTACAAAACAAGTTCAACTGTAAAACAATATTTGAAAGAGGGCTTTCCTTTGTGGGCATCCCCAGACTAGGGCTTTGTGGTTTTCCTCTTTTGTGGTTTCATAAAAAGGGAGGTAGAATGGTTCAGGGAAGTCCAGGAGCTCAAGGCTTGGTGCTTCCATGAAGGCTCACTTGAGAGCATTGAAGGCTTTCCTTTAATTTGCACTATGACCATGCAATTTTGCACAAGAATTTTGTTTTTTAATTAAGAGCTTATAACCAAAATGCTTTCATACAATTTTCTTTTGTTTTAGAACCTTATATTTTACTTTGACTTTAGCAGACTTAGATGAGCAAGATTAATTATATGTATATTCACTGAGTCTATTAAATCCTCAGGGACCAGTAGGACAGGAGACAGGGATGTCTCAAGTTTGTTTTCCCCTGAGCCATAGGGGCAGAGGATGTTAGGATAAATTTACCCAAATATAATTTTAGTTATTTTCATTCTGTTGTTTTATAATATAAAGGCATCTATAAATAATTTCAACTCTGAAATAACTATAAGCAAAGGCAAGGGGGTGAGGCTAGGTTTGAAGCTACCATGAATGAAGGTAAGGTCAACTTAGAATTTAGCTACAGTTTTTAGTTAAGGTTTTACCTTAAGGTGAATTGGGTACTTTTATTAACTAAGCCACAAGAATTTTATGAGTAACAACTCTGTGAAGTTGTATTGCTTTTCCATCAATTAAATAAATTCTACTTGTGATTTATGCATTAAATCCACCAGCAAGACAGTACTGACATTTAAAGATTCATTTTAGGTTACTTCACTGTTATCCAATTTTTAACAAGTGAACCTCTAAATCTGATTTCCTAGGCATAAGCAAACTGACAAAGTTAAATGCAGATTTTAAAGTTGAACACAGACTTAAGCACAGATTAAAATAGAAGAGAGAATTTTATACTCTTTGCACTTTTAGGGATTTTTTTTTATCTTAATTGATGCATATGAGGGTTCTTTATTTTGATTACTATTCACACATTTTTATAGGCACAACTGAGTTTAAACTGAGAAGTTTGAGGAATATTTCCTCATTTCTTTAAGGAAACATAGCATGAGGTTTCTGGGCCTCAGATTTATTTGTCCTCTTTTTTTACACTGGTTTAACAGAAATCCAGCATTTTATACAGAGGCTGTTTTTGGCTATACTGTGGCCACATGTGCCAGCAGTAGGCAGAATTTCCCAATTTCTGAGAAGAGACTACCATGGGAATTTGCTGATATGCTAGAGGCCATGCCCATTACTTTAGGAAGAATGAAGAAACACCCTTTTATTCACCTGACCTGGCATTCCAGAGTCCTAGTCTGACTAAAGTTTACCATTCCACACAACTTAATATTATCATCCAGAGGTATGAAAACATACACAGAACAAACAGACAAATACAAAAGAGTTAAAATATAACAACAGAAACATAAAGGTTGCTATTTAGATTCATAATTCTTACTCTTTTGGTATGGTTGTTTCCAAGCTTTCCATTATTTGATATTTTTATTTTTATTGCTTTTAAGATATTTGACCAGGGCTAAAGGGGACTCACATAGCATTAACTCACAACTTTTGGGTTTCTTTTTATCTTTTTACAACTCAAAGAAGATTTGAACATATGGGAACTCTTGCCTATTTTTTTTTTCTGTTTACAAAACAAGTTTAATTGCAATATAGTATTAAAATTCAAAGATCCATTTTTGGCCAAAATTTTCTGTCATTTAATCTATATCTAGACCAAGCTTCATTACAAAAAATTAATTAATTTATTTTTCTGTAACCAAGATCTTCAAATTTAGGCTAATTTTTCAGGATGCATCTTAGTGTGGAGCACTAGGGTACTGACGCTTCATTTCTCATGGTGGTGAAAAGAGAAAGAGAGAGAGGACAGCCAAATAAATGCACAAAAAGGCAGCAGGCTTCCACTTAAAGGGAGCAAGGGAGTGAGACTCTACCCACGAAATCTCTCCCACTACCACCAAAACTTCACTGCCTTAGAGAAGGTAAACCAAATGCTAACTTGCAGTTAGCCAAAACCAAAGAGTAGGTTTTCCTTTTAAGGGAGTAAGGGAATGGGACTCAAACCCACCAAAGCCTCTCCCACTGTAACCAAACCTTCAGAACTTTAGTAAAGGTAAACCAAATGCTAACTCATGGTGTTACTATTTTTATTAAATGTTTTTAAAACATTCTGAAGCATTCTAACACAAACCTGTAAAGAGAAATTCAGTGGCAAGAAGTAGGAAGGTGAAAATGTGGGTAAAGGTTTTCAGCATGCAAACTAGCAGGGTTCTACTTGTGTGTTTCCCATGTTCCCACAATGTGTCAATGCTGTGCAGCACACATTAAGCCTTTTGCTTTGTCTGACTCTGGCTGCACCCCTCGCGGGGCCTTAGAGCCTCTCTTAGTATGGCAGGATGGTATAAACCCCCGTCTCAAATGAAGGGACTTTAACAGAACTCCTCCACTGCCTCTAACCATATGAGGTTGCTACAGAACCACAGATAGGGACTCCGCACTTGCCCTGCAAAGGTGTTTTGTGTCTCACGTGTTCTTCTCAGTCACATACACACACAACCACTCTCCTGCCCTTTCTTTTTCAGACCTGGAGAAGATGGTTTCCTCTCCTCTTAGGAGTGCTTGGGTCTTCTTGGGAGGTGATCAGTCTCCTGTTCTAACTTTCAGAGTTAGGTTTTCCTTATACTATATGCTTCTGGGGGAATTACCCATCTGGCCTGCAGAATTCTTCTGCTTCATTCTCAGGGTCTCCTTCAAACCCTTTGATGCCTCTGGTTTCTTCCAGAAGGGTTCTGGCAGAGTCCACAAACTTTCTGGACTATAAAGGTCCAGGGGTGCCTTGAGCCAGGGTTCACCTGGGCCCTCCCAGCTTCCTCAGAGGCATCTGAGAGGGCAACTAAACATTGCTGTCTCTGGCCTTTGCAGTGATCCTGGATGAGCCCCCAGAAATGTGGCAGTCGAGAAGATTTGGAATTGCAATATAAGAGACCAGGATGTGAAACATTTCTGAGAAGGAAGGTTTATTACTAGCTGGCCAGGCCCAGCAGACTTATGTCCAAAGACTAAGCCCTGAGCAGGGTTTTCAGGTTGCCTTTATACAAGAGACACACAGGAAGGGGCCAGGAGAGATTTTGCCATGAAAACACCTTCTTTGTCCAATCAGGTTTCAGTTTCTTGGGGCCTAGGGGCTTTTAGGAAACGAGGTAAGCTTGAATACACACACAGCCCATATCATTTTTGAATACACATATAGCCCATATTATTCCTGAGTACTTACAGAGCTCACACATATAGCCCATATCAATACCCTATGGAATGTCTTTGTTCTGAAACCCCTTATTTCACCCTGTATTTTCTTGTGTCTTTGGAAAGCTACCTTCATTCTCTGGACCCTGCCATCAGAGACTCTCTCCTGTCTATAAGTCCAAATAAAGCTTATGCCTGGCTCAAAACCAGGTGTGTTCTTTGGTTTTGTGGTGGCCCCAACCCATGCCCTTCAGGAGTTAGGTTGGAATACCAATTGTAATTATGATCTTTTGATGGGATTACTTCATTTAAATTAAGGTAGGTCCCACCTCAATCAAGATGGGTCTTAATATTATTATTGGAGTGCTTTATAAGAGAATGAAATTCTAAGAGAGAGAAATTCAGGGAAGCAAGAAGCTGTAATCGATGATACCTTGAAGAGAAGGGAAAGACCAGCAGATGCCACCATATGCCTTGCCATGTGACAGAGGACCCGAGGATCTTCAGGAAGCATAATCTTGATGATGACTTGATTTGGACATTTTCCTATCCTCAAACCATGAATGAATAAATTCCCATTGTTTAATCTGACCCATTTCATGGTAATTCATTGAACAGCCTAGGAAACTAAAGCAAGATTCAAGGTGTAAGGGAGCCCTGTTTTCCTAGCCACCCCTCCAGGAAGTGGAGCTTCTTACAAGCTAAGCTGGGGTGGAGGGTGCAGAGAATATGCCCTTGTTCAAGTGCTGAAGACTTACTGATCTTACTGAAATACAGTAAATTTTCTTCAATAAATAGTTCTCCATGTGCTTTAAGCCATTAGAACTATTTCCAGATACTTTAAGTGGTGATTGTTCTTTAAATAATTTTCATCAGCTGTGGTTATTTTCTTGGGGAACAAGTCTGTGGGGGCTCCTCACACCACCATTCTGATTATGGAATCCTCCCAGAGTCATTCTTTATTTACTGTTTTTTTCTTGGAATTTTTTGGTCATTCCAATTTGAAGATTAATGTTTTTCTTTAGCACTGATATTTTTTCATGCTCACTTTTGATGACTCTATCCCTTTTTTTTAATTTTTAATTTTATACTTGATTTTTATCTCTTTCATGCTTCTATCTTATTTTGCCCTATGTTCAGTGAGATTTCCTTAATATTGTTAGACTTTCTTTTGAATTACAAACTTTAGCCATCATATTTGCAAATTCAAAAACTTTGTCTCATATTTCTATTTTCAAAGCATCTTTCAAAATTTCTAATATACTCCAAATTTAAGAGTTCTATCTGTTCAATTATTTTAGTTTACTCTTCTAGTCCATGAACTGTCCATTTTCCTCTAGGGCAAGTATCTTCTTGATATATCATGTTCTTCCTCTTCTTAAGTCTCTCTGATCTTAGACATCTTTTGATATTAAACAACAAAGCACTGGGTTTATTATTCTAGTTATCAAGTGTGGTTTGATTTGTGGTATATGCATGCTGTTTTCTCAGTGTCCCTCTCTCTGACTGGAAAGGTGGTATTGGTACCCTGTGTCTTTGAGTGAGGTCTCAAGGTGCATAGAATTGTGTACCTTCGTGCTTGGTCTTGTTCCATATTTAGGTGGGTGTGGACTCATTGTAAATAGTATCTCTTGCAGATGTTATTTTAGTTAAGGTGTGGTCCCAGTGAATCAGGTAAGTCTTTAATTTGGATTACTAAAGTTCATTAAGAATGAATTAGAATGAGATTAACTTCTAATTGAAATAAATGAATTAGAATTCATTAAGCAGAATAAAATTCAGACATATATAGAAAAAGCCACAAGAAGAAGTCAGAAGTAAATGGAACTCAGAGAAGAAAGGAGAATACATCACAGTATGCATTGTCATGTGACAGAAAAGCCAAAGACTGAGGATACCTAAAGCCAGCTTCAGAACACTACAGTTTTCCAGGAGAAAGCATCATTTTGCTGATTCCTCAATTTTGGACTGCTAGTTTCAAAACTGTAAGCCAATAAATTCCAGTTGTTTAAGCCAACCCATTGTATAGTATTTGTTTTAGCAGCCAGGGAACACGACAGGTTTCTAGACTGAAAAGCTGTCCTTTGTGATCTATTAGGCAACCAGAAGAAAGAGGGGAATTTCTCAGATAGATTACTTAACTGGAAGAAATAAAAGCAATGGTTTATATCACTTATATAGAAATGTAGTAGAAGTAGCATTTTAATGTTTAGTCACATATCATCCTGAAACCTGGGACATTATGAAGAGGATGAGGCTGGTAGTCATAGTTGGTGGTTTGAGAAGATAGCATAGATATGAGGGTGGGGGAAGGAGACAGGTATGCAAATATTGAATGAGGGTGACTGTGCAGAGAGAGAACCTAGAGGCATTAAAAAGAACCAGAAAGTCAATTCTAAAATGATGTTAAGTAGAGATGCTGGGATTTTTATCAGTTCTCTTTCCCTAATTATTAAATGTCAAAGCTAAGAAAGCAAATATAGCTTCCCTTGTGCTAAATAAGTATCACCCACTCCTTAGACTTGGCAGTAGCGACTTCATAATTGCTCAGTCCAACCAACTCTACCACTCAGCTCTATAATCTACCTCTAATAATACCCAACTCATTGATTTACCTTCCTTTGAGGTGAAATGTAGAAATCTGGGGAAGTTCCAGTTTTCCTTGTTTCTCATTCAAAGACATTAGCATCCTGCCCATCATCACCTTTAGATACCAGTTGAAATTCTCTTTCTTGGCTTGCCCACTGTATTATAGAGGCTTTTTCCAGTTCCAAGAGTAGTGAATGTCCAAAATAGTACTGTAAAATGATGCCTACTAGCCATTCAGATGAATGTCACATGGATTAGGACATCCCCTACACCAAACCAGTATAAGTAAAAGCTGTACATATATGATGTTTCCCTCCTTTGCAACAATTTCAAGACTTGTGGTCATTGTACCATTTTATGAAAGATTTCTAAGTGAATAGATATGCTAGAAAATTTGTCAAAGTATTTCATATCATAGTTTGGATTTATTAATTTTATCAAAAGAAAAACAGTACACTGGGTTATTTGAATTTCTCTTTAGCTGCACTTTTCAAATAACTGCAAAAATGGCTCCACCCTGTGGCAAAAATATACACGCTGTTCAGGAGAAAAATCGAACACTGCAACAATACAGCGAATCAGATCAGTTGATGCCATTCATCGACTCATTCTACAAATATCTACTGAGATCCTACTATGTGTCAGTCTCTGTTCTCTGCACTGGAGATACTTCAAAAAAATAAATGCAGTCCCTGATGTCTTGGATCTCACACTCACTATTCATCTTCTCTCCAAGCAAACTATATCAAATATTAAAATAAACACAAAAGCACACCCTTTCAATTATTTTTACATGTATGTAAGAAAAAGAGCACAGAATAGGGGTTACTGCTAGCTCTGTTATTGATTAGTTATGTGAGAACACACCTTTCCCTCTCTGTGATCTACTTTCTCTAGGTTGGATTCTATAAAAAAGTCACAATTCTAATAATTATAAAAGGTTGGGGACATTTTTATTGGGGGTGGGGGGAATCACATACACACACAACTTTGTTCCAAAGTTTATCTTATGAGGTCATATTCCTCCAAATATCATATATGATCTCCATGTTTCCACATACTGTAGAAGTTAAGAACAATTGGGTAAAATTATTTCTAATGTCATTTCTAACTATAATCATCTTTGATTCTTCCTTAGTAATAATTGACTAAAAATTTTTAAAAAGCCAATTCCAGAGACAGCTAGAATATGAAGTCAAATCTCCTCTCTTCCAATCCTTCGCAATGCATCCATTGGTGTAGCTGCTGTATTTTAGCACTGTTTCATGGTTGTAATATCCTACCATCACCCAGGGACAAAGTATTGCTTGGCTGGATGACCATATTATGTATTGTCCAAACCAGGACACATCTGAGAGTGAAGTGGGGGGAAATTTGAATTAATATGTATTCACCTTATAGGTTTATTGTAAAAATTAGGTTTACCATTTCCTCTGTCCAGCACACCCTCTACTAGGGTTCCCAAGGTATTTTTGTAAATTATTCAAATATTCTGTTCTTTCTCTCCTGATAAACCTAATTAGAGTTCTCCATCAGAAACAAAACACACATCTTGTTTGATTTGTCCTCTGGCAATATTTCAAGACTTGTTTCTCATCATGACCCTTCCCGCCCTCATTCAGCCACAGTTCATGTAAGCCCATGTGAGATGAAGCATCCTTCTAAATTGTTTTCCTTCATTCTCTCCGCTTTTCTTTAAATGCCAGAATAAACTTTCTCGTGTAAAGCCTTGATTATGTTACACCTCTCCTCAAAAATCCCATTGCCTTTAAATTAGGTTATAGTTATTCAGGCTAGCAATCATTGGTTTTCTCTGTAAGACCATCATCTACCTTGCCCAATTTCCTTCCCCTACTTTTCCTCACAACAACTTTCTTTTCATTGTTCCTTCATCATGCCTTCATAATTTTCCCTTCCATTCCCAGTCTTTAATTCATGCTAATTCTTTTATCTGAAATATTTTTGTTGCTACCTGCTTTTTATAGCTTTACCTATGTTGGAAAGAGCAACATTATTAATAGCAACAAATAATATCTGAGAATGATGTCGAGCCATATGAAATCATCACATGGCAAGTAAAAAAGTCAAATTTTGGCAATTTACTAAAAATCAGGCTTTTCCTATATATTTCACAAGGCGTTTTCACAAGCATTATCTGATTTGATCTGTCCTGAGTCTCCATTATGTTTGTGCTGCCTGGGCATCCATTTTGCTTCCCAGGCCTCAGTCTTTACCAATTACCTCAACCCAACCATTATCATTCACACCCTGCAAACCAGGGAACCGCCCTAAGCACCACACATCTCATAACACACACCTCAGCCACCCTCTGGACGCAAACCAACTTCCCTTTTCACTCCAGTTTGCTTTAAACTGACCAATCCTTGACTTCTGTGAGAACTCCTACAAACTTCAGTAGCAACTGAAGCATTTTACATTCCCACTTAGAGTGTACGAACATTTCTACTTCTCCACATCTTCTCTAAAATTGCTATTTTCAATTAAAAAAAAAAAATTGTCATTCTAGTGGGTGTGATATTGTATCCCATTGTGGTAATGATTTGAATTTCTCTAGTAGTTAATGATGTTGATCATCTTTCAATTGACCCTTAGTTTATCTTCTTAGGAGAAATGTCTATTCAAGCATTTGCTTTTTAAAAAATTGGATTGTCTTTTTGCTGCTGAATGGTATATATTTTGAATTATAAGCACTTATCATATATATAGTTCCCAAATATATTGTCAGTGTAAGTTGTATTTTTCCTCCTTAATAAAGTTCTGTTGTGAAAAAGTTTTTAATTTTGATGGAGTGTCATTTATCTGTTTTGTGTGTTGTTGTTTCTCTTACCATTGGCATAAAATCTATGAATTCATTGCTTGTCATAAGGTGCTGAAAATGTTTCTACATCTTTTCATGTATGAGTTTTATACTTTTGTTTCTTATATTTAGGTCTTTGATACATTTTGAGTTAATTTTTGTACATGGTATAAGGTAGAGATCAACCTTCATTTTTTTGCATATATATATCCAGTTTTCCAAGCACCATTTTTTGAAAGGACTATTCTTTCCCTATTAATGGACTTAACACTCTTGTCAAAATTCAATTGGCCTTAGATATGAAGGTCTATTTCTGACTCTCAATTTGATTGTTTAGCTGTGTAATAAGTTTTAAAATTGGGAAGTATGAGCTCTCCAAGTTTATTCTTCTTTTTCAAGACTATTTTGGCTATTCGTGGCCACTTACCCTTCCATATAAACTTTTTTAGGAGGTACTGGGGGTTGAACCAAGGACCTCATATGCAGGAAACAGGCACTTAACCACTGAGCTACATTCATTTCTCAGTGGGAGATGATTTTTTCATTCCTTTGTTTGTTTTTGGGAGGTATCAAGGATTGTACCTGGAAAGCAGGCGCTCAATCACTTGAGCTATATCTGCTCCTAAATCTGATTATTGACTTTTCTATTTCTGCAAAAAAGGCTATTGGAATTTTTATTGGTGTTGTACTGAATCTGCAAATTGCTTTGGGTAGAATTGATATCTTAACCATATTTAGTCTTCCAATTCATAAACAAGGAATTTCCTATTGCCTCTTGTAGCAGTTTTTTTATTTAAAGTCTAGGACCCCAGATGTCTTTTGGTTACTATTTGCATGGAATATTTTTCCATCCTTTCACTTTTATACTAATTGTGTCTTTGAATTTAAGGCGATTCTCTTATAAGCAGTATATATTTGGGTCATTTTTTAAAAATCCACACTGCCTATCTTTATCTTTTGACTGAAGAATTTAATCAATTTATACATAAAGTACTTACTGATATTGTAAGACTTTCACCTGCCATTTTGCTATTTTTTTATAGTCTTATACCTTTTCTTTGTCCTTCCAATCATCTGTTAATACCTATTTCATATTTATTTTATTTATTGTAGTGTATCATTTTGAGTTCTTTTTCATATCTATTTGTGTAAATGTTTCAGATATTTTCCTTGTGGCTAAAATGAAACTTGAATCTAACATTCTAAATATATAAAAATTTATCTTGATATGTTACCAATGAAACTTCAATAGCATAAGGAAACACTGTTCTTATACAAGTATACCTTGGAGATATTCATGGCAATAAAGTGAATATAGCAAGTCACATGAATTTTTTGGTTTCCTGGTATGTATAAAAGTTTCATTTAAAGATTCCAGGAAGATGACATAGAATAATTTAAAAGTTTTAGAATAGGATGAAGCAAAAATCAAAGAACCATGCAACAAAGCCACTAAGCAAGAGAGAAATTTACCATAAGAGTAACTCACTAAAATAATTAAATGCCTAGGCATCAGCAAAAATTTACGAGTCATACTAATAAACAGGAAGGTAAGAATTAAAAGTCCTGATGAGACTCAGGATTTAAAACAGTTAATAATTTTCACATAAATCTCTTAAATTAAATCAAGAAGTTGAAGGAAAACATGTCTAAAGTGATAAAGGATATTAAGAGTTCACTGGGTGAGCATAAAGAAGAATTTGAATGATTGCAAAGAAAGTAACAGAGCTTGTAGGAAATAATAACATAATAAGATTAAAAGTACACTAGAGGAAAAAATACATTAGAGGCACATAACAGCCGATATGAGTTGGACAAGGAATGAATAAATGAATTGAAAGACAGAGTATCTGAACTTGAAAAGACAGAACAGAAAGAGGAAAAAAATGGAAAAAAATTGAATAGGACCTCAGGGAATTGAATATGCACAAATGTACACATATAGGTGTCCCAAAAAAGAGAAAAGAATTGAAAAAGGGCAGGAAGAATATTTGAGGAAATGATTAAAAATTTCCCAATCTCTATGAAAGAAATAACTATCAATATCCAAGAAGGACAATATTCCACAAATAGAAAAAATCTGAATAGAACTAATCCAAGACAACTAGTATCCAGAATGTCAAATGCTTGAGATAAATAGAGACTTATGAAAGCAACAAGAGAAACGCATGTCATGACTTCTGGGGATGAGCCGCCCTGGTGCCGAGGGATTACTATCACTAACTGGTATTGCAACTAGAAAAAGACCTTGAATAAAAGTGGGAAATGGTAAAGACAAATGAGTTTATATGGCTAAGAGTCTTCAAAAAAGAGTTGGGAGGTCATCAGGGGGGTCGCACTTAAACACATCTTCACAGGACCCCAGAGACAGGCAAAGTAGATACCATCCCAGGTACTGGTGCTCCTGAGGCCTACAGAGACACACAGGTTCTACGGTCATGGCAGATGACTCTGGAGTTCAGTGCCTTGTCAGTGGGCCCTTCTTTGGAATTAGTGTTCTTGAGTGTGATGAAGTTGGACTCAGATGTGACCATTCTATACATGCCTCTTCTGTCACTTCTATTGAACCTGTGGTTGGTACTGGGGTTGGTGTATACTCATGAGACTTGAATCTCTGGACTGGCCATGTGCCAGCTGGACCCTGAACCTCAGCAGAATTGCAACTCCTACTCTCCAGTTCATTGAACTTACTCAAGTCAGCTAACAGGGAGGTGAAGATGGTCAAACACCACACCAGGGAATGGAGAGTGCCTACAACTGCAAGCAGGTGAATCACATCCATCAACCATGTGGGATATAATTCCCTTCTCAATATAGAGGTGATGTGGACATCACCATCCCAGGGTCCACGGATGGAGGAATAAAATATGGATTAGAGTGGACTTACTGGTATTTTACTATAGAACTATTGTGACTAGTAATGGAAGAAATTGTAGCATTGATGTGGAGAAACTGGCCATGGTAGTTGCTGAGGGCAGGGAGAGGGAAGAAGAGATGTGATGTGGGGTATTTTGGGTTCTTGGAGTTGTCTGAAATGATATTGCAGGGACAGATTCTGGACACTATATATCCTGCCATAACCCACTGAATGTACTGGGGGAGAGTGTAAACTATAATGTAAACTATTATCCATGGGTGCAGCAGTGCTCCAGAATGTATTCAGCAAATGCAATTAATGTGCCACAATGATGAAAGAGGTTGTTGATGTGGGAGGAGTGGATAGGGTATGGGTTATATGGGAACCTCATATATTTTATAATGGAACATTTTTAATGTTCTCTGTGTCTTCAAAAAATACAATTAAATAAATAAATAAATAAAAAGAGAAAAGCAATTCACATTAAAGCAAAACTCAGTAGGACTAAGTTGGTGATATCTCATGAGAAACTATGGAGGCAAGAGGATGGGGTAAGATATAATAAAGGTAATGAATTAGAAATTCTTTATCTGGCAAAACTGGCCATCAAAAATAGGATAAGTTTTTATCCCCTAAAAACCTTCAGAAGATTTAGCTGATAAAGGATTCATCTTCATATTATATAAAGAGATCATAAAACTTAATAACAAAATGACAAACAACCATAATAAAAAATGGGCAAAATAATTGAACACACATTTTCCTGAAGTGGAAATACAAATGGAAAAAAGGTATTAAAATATGTTCAACATTACTAGCTCTCAGTGAAATGCAGATTAAAATTACTATGATATATCATCTAACACTGTACAGAATGGCCATTATTAAAAGAACAGAAAGCCTTAAGAGCTGGAGAGGATGTGGAGAAATAGGAACACTCTTTCATTGTTGGTGGGGCTGTAAAATTGTGGAAGAAGATCTGGCAGTTCCTTTGGAAACTAAATATAGAACTGCCATATAATCCAGCAGTCCCACTACTAGGAATATATTCAAAAAACTGAAAGCAAGGATGCAAACAGATATTTGCACACTGGTGTTCATAACAGCATTATTCTCAATTGTTAAAAGATGGAAGCAACCTGAGTATCCATCAACTTATTAATGGATAAACAAGATATGGTATATTCATATGATGGACTATTACTCAGCTGTAAGAAGAACTCAATTGGGGAAGCACATGACAACATGGAGGATCCTTGAAGATATTATGAAGAATGAAATAAGCCAGACACAAAAGAACAGATATTGTATGGTATTCCTGATATGAACTACACACAATGAGTAGACTTAATGGAGTTGGGCTATGAAGGGTATGTCGATGGGAGATGCAATAAGAATATGCTGGATGTATGTAGAATATTTAATTATGCCAAATGTAAATATATGGTAATGGTTGGATTTGCTGGTAACACATTTTAATGAATGTAACAAACACTGATGATTTATGGATGTGTTTGTGGCTGAAATGAGTAGTTTAGGAAGGTTCATGTTAGTTGGAAAATAGCTGGAGGATAATATTGCAAATGTATAACAATGATTTTGGAAGTAAATGAGGATTGTGGTTAGTAATATAAATATAGGAATGTTCTACTACAGGGTGTTAAGAATGTGTTGATAGGTGGGGAAAATATAACTAATGTAAGTTATGGTCTATAATTAACAACAACATTATAATATATTTGTAGCAAGAGCAATATTGGTACTGTATTAGTTCTAAAGGTAAAAAAGCAATATGGGGTTTGGTTTTGGTTTTGTGAGATATGAATATTATTAAGCATTTTTTTCTTCATATTTTTTCATTAATAAGGAGACCTTGACTATGTCATTTTAATTAATCTGTGTTCACCCATGTATCTTTCTGAACAGTAGAGGAACAAATGAGTTAGCAGTTGGAATTAGGTAAGATAAAAGTACCTAAAAAAAGACTTTTAGAAGTAATGTTTCCATAATTGTTGAACTGCCTTTTTCTGTTCTTCTATTTTTTTTGAATTTTAAATAAAGTTGTTAACTTTAAAAATAACATGAGTTTTAATTGTTAACAGATAAACAACCACTGAGAGAGTATGTCACCCAGAGATTGGATTTACAGGAGAAACTAAAGAGAGTGCTGTAGCCTGAAAAGAAATGACAAGAGAGAGTAACTTGGATAAGAATGTAGAAAGGAAGAATATTAATAAGCATAAAAAAAGGTAAAAAGACAAAACCATAGTAAGATCTGGAAACAGAAAGCCAATGGATTAAATGGATAAACTAAGTAATGCCTTTACAGTTATAACATTGAATATTGATGGATTGAATTCCCCAATCACAAGACACAGACTGGTACCATGGATTAATATATACATATACATATATATTTATTTGCATATATTGAATGACCTATATACAATCTACAAGAGACTCACCTCAGATAAAAGGACACAAATGGGTTGAAAGTGAAAGGTTGGAAAAAAAGTATTCCACAGAAATTGTAACCAAAAAAGAGTTGGGATAGCTACACTTCTATCAGACAAATAGATTTAGAATGTATAAAACAAAAACTTGGTTATTTGAGAAGATCAACAAAATCAATAGTCCTCAGCTAGATTAACTATGAATCAAAGAGTAAAGATGCAAATAAATAAAATCAGAAATCAGAGGGAGCACATTAATACCGACCCCACAGAAATAAAAGAGTTAATAAGAGGATACAATGAACAAATGAACGTCACCAAACTTGACATTATAAATAAATGGACAAATTCCTAGAAACACATGAAGACCCTAGAAGAAATAGAAAGCCTCAACAAACCAATCACAAGTAGATTCAAATAATCATCAAAAACTTCCTCAAAATGAAAAGCCCAGGGCCAAATGGAATGACATACCTAATAAGGGTTTAATATCCATGATATATAAGGAGATCATACAAGTTAACAATAAAAAGACAAAGTATCTGATTAAAAAATGGGCTAAAGGCTTGAAAAGATATCTGTCCAAAGAAGAAATACAAATGTCAAAGAAACACATTAAAAAAATGTTCAACATCACCAGTGATTAGGGAAATGCAAATCAAAACTACAATGAGGTATCATTTCACACCTATTAGACTGACCACTATTTAAATGTTGGAAAACTGTAAATGTTGCAGAGGATGTGGAGAGACAGGAATGTTTATTCACGTTGGTGGGAATGTAGAATGGTACAGCCGTTGTGGAGGACTGTTTGGCAGTTCCTAATGAAGTTGAATATATACTTACCATGGGACCCAGGAATACCATTCCTCGGTATATACACAGAAGAACTGAGAGTGGTAACATGAGTAGATAACTGCTCATCGATGTTCATAGTAGCTTTATTCAAAATAGCCAAAATCTGGAAACAACCCAGGTGTTCATCAACTGCTGGATGGAAAAACAATTGTGGGGTATAAATACAATGGAATATTATGCAGTGGCAAGAAGAAATGAAGTCATAAAACATGACAACATGAATGAACCAGGAGGACATTGTGTTGAGTGAAGCAAGCCAGACACAAAAGGAAAAATACTGTCTGATTTCCCTATTATGAACTAAATATACTATGTGAATTATAAATATATTATGTTACTTTTACCAGAAATATAGTTGGTGCTGGGGTTTAATGTATACCCAGGGGACCTGAATCTCTGGACTGACCATGTAATAGCCAGGCCCTGGGCCTCAACAGACTTGCAGCTCCTACACTCTGGTTTATTGGACTTACCCCACACAGATAACATGAAGGTGAAGAAGGTCAACCACCATACAAGGGAGCCAAGATTGCCTACAACTGAAAGCAGGAGGATTGCATCCAGCATCCATGTGGAATCTAAGCCCACTCTTGATATAGATGTGGAGTGGACATGGCCATTCTAGGGTCCACAGGATGGAGGAATAGAGAATGGATTAGAGTGGACTTATTGATATTCTATTCATGAACTATTGTGATTATTAATCGAAGAAATGTGGCATTGGTGTGGAGGAAGTGGCCATGGTGGCTGCTGAGGGTAGGGAGTGGGAGAAAGAGATGTGATGTGGGGGCATTTTCGGGGATTGGAGTTGTCCTGGGTGGTGCTGCAGGGACAGTTACCAGACATTGTATGTCCTCCTACGGCCCACTGGGTGGACTGTGGGAGAGTGTGGGCTATGGTGTGGACCATTGATCATGAGGTGCAGCGGTACTCAGAGATGTATTCACCAAATGCAATGAATGTCTCATGATGATGGAGGAGGATGTTGTTATGGGCGGAGGATTGGGGTGAGAGGGGTGGTGGTATATGAGGACCTCATATTATTTTAATGTAACATTAAAAATAAAGAGAAAAAAATAAATATATTATGTGAAAAATGAAAATGGGCAGAATTGCATAAATAGAACCATATTTCCTTGAAACTGAACAAATGTAAGTTAATACTACACAATGCTAATATCAGACCGAAAAACCACATTATGCTAAGTGAAGGAGACCAGATGCAGAGTACTACATGTGGTATGATTCCATTTATATAAAATGTAAATATAAATCAATTCATAAAGATGAAAGGAGATTAGTTTTTATGTAGGTCTGTGGAAGGAATGCTAAGAGGTCTGGAGTTTTTCTTTTTGGAGTAATGAAATTGTTCTATAATTTTTAAGATGATGAATGTAAAACATTGTGAATATACTAAAACCCATTGATTATACCCTTTGGATTGAATAGCCAGAAACAGTAGCTGTGTACAGCAGTGGAAGCATGGAGAGATTGAGAGGTGAGGAATTTTCTTGTTTGTACATCTGGTTTTTTTGTTTATTATTATTATTGAAATACCAAAAATGGTCTAATAATGATTGAAGTGATGACAGCACAACTATGTTATTATAGCAAGTACCATTGATTGCACATCTTGAATGAATTGTATGCTT